>NC_034607.1:17155781-17161748 GCF_900095145.1 Mus pahari | reverse complement strand
AAAGAAAGAAAGAAAGAAAGAAAGAAAGAAAGAAAGAAAGAAAGGAAGGAAGGAAGGAAGGAAGGAAGGAAGGAAGGAAGGAAGGAAGGAAGGGGAGGAAGAAAGAAAGAAGGAAGGGAGGGAGGTGAGTGAGGTCTGGTGCATCTGAACACTATTTAGGATCTATGGAGTAAGCTTTGAAATCAAGTGTTTTGAAATTTGAGTTCTGTCACCACCAGACCTCAAGCTGTTCAGCCTTTCGTCATCTTCTTACACTGTTAATGGGAAAAATAAACATGCTTGCATCTCAGGGTTGTGCTGGAGAGGAAGGGGAAGCTCCACAGGCTCTCGAAAAGCATTTGGTGCCCAACCAAATGCTCTGTCTCTCCTGTCTCCCATCGTAAGTTCAGAAAGTCCTCGTGTTGGTCATTGGTCCATGAATCAAAGTGAATACACCATTTATTCCAAGCTTATCAACAATCTTTAAAGGTGAGGAATTGGGCCACAGATCTATGCTGCCCACAACAGCTAGAAGGTAGTCCCTTCCGTGTGACTCTTTACTGGAATAAATAGAAGGTTGGCAGCTACCTCACCCACAAGCCTGGGCTGGGAGCTAGCTTACCATGCACCCTAGCCTAAACCATGTGTACTAGGCCAATGAGAGACCCTGTCTCAAAAACAAGGTGGACAGTATCTGAGGAATGGTATGCCAGGTTGATAGCTAGCTTCCACCTGCAAACACATGTGCTTGCATACCTATATACAAATGCACATACACATACATGCATGAAGACACACACAAATATATGTGTATAACACATCAAGAAGAACAGAAAAGAATAGGGGCTTTAAGAGTTTATAAAACTCACGCATAATTTCCAACTTCCTCACTTGCATTTTGTAAGATTAACTTGCCAGCCTATTGGACTGTTCGTTTCCCATAATAGAAATGGATGTTTGTAAAAGTCAATACCTCTTAATAAATGTTGTCAGCACTTAGCTTGGAGCTTTGATAGCTGTCGTCACTAGCAATCAGCCAAGTAGAGAGAATGTTAAGGAGGTTAGAGTCAAAGTCTGATGCCATCTTCATCAGATAGAACAAAGGAGGTACCAGAAAAGAAGTCCCAGGAAGCTGTCTGGCACGGTGGAGGCTGCCCGAGGTTCCCGAGATATGGGTAGCCTTGCAAGAGAGCAGATGGAGGTCAGGCCTAGATGGTGTGAGTACAGCGTGTCTATGAGACCAATAGGCATGTCCAGCCAGAAAGCCTATAAGTCCTTAAGTGTCAATGTAGGTTTTATAGCCCTGAATGTAGACAGAGGCTTTCCCTGCCTCCATTCCCTTGTTTGCAGTTCTGTGTACCCACGAGACCTTTTCCAACTTTTGTCTTCCTGACCTGCCCATCCTTGAAAGCTTGTTCCAACATCATGCTGTCTCTAAAAGTTCCAGATAACTAGCCTGTGTCCCTCCCTTGAGCTCAGTAAACTACTCAGCTATAGCACTTAATATCTCACTTCAGTCACCTTCAGACCCTCTATAAATTCAGGGCTCTTAAGAGCCAAGATGCATTGCAGAATTCACCCCTCTTACCCCAACAGGGCAGTCATAGCTGAGTTAACCCTTGGACAAAGACTGAGCCTTATCCGTGTGCTTGATGCAAGGGGCAGAGTGAGCAGCCTCCACCATGTGGGGACAACTACCCAGCATGTGGGCAGCAACTACCCAGCACACTGGCAACAAGTACCCAGCACGTGTGAAATGAAGATGCTTGCACCCGTTAGTGGTCCCTACCCTCTGAAATGTTTCTCTAAGCGGGAAGCTAGGGAAATAGAATGATGGATAAATGGAAAAGCAACTCTTGGACTGCTCGTCAGAAGATGTAAAAAGAGGGATTTTGGCTTATTTGGCTTTTTATGGTTGTGTGCCAAGACCCCTGACCATTGATTTGGCATGGTTGGCTTCAAATACTGTTGACTGATGTAGCAACAGAGAGGATCAAGCAACAGAGGTGCTCCCCCCAACCCCTACAGAATGGGGAACACTGCTGTATAAATTTTCTTTTAATTTTTAAAGTTTTAACAACATTTTATTTATTTATTTATTTATTTATTTATTTATTTATTTATTTTATGTGGATGGGTGCTTGGTGAGTCTGCGTGTATGTGCACCATGTGTGTGCCTGGTGCCCATAAAGGCCAGAAGAACATGTGGGATCCCTTGGACCTGGAGTCACAGATGATTGTGAGCTACCAACTAGTGCTGGGAATCAAGCGAGGGTTCTTTACAGGAGCAGGCAGTGCTCTTAACTTCTGAGCCCTCTCACCAGCCCTGCTTTATAGATCTCAGTAGCAGATCTATTTGGTGGCAGGTAAAACTGTGTACTAATGTTCAAATGAAGTTCCGTTGGAATGCTTGTAGAAACATTCCTCTACTAAGTACTTCTTTTGATAACCCCTGAGTGGATCTCGAGGAACCACTTTTTAAAAAGCCAGGGACGGCAGTGGTGTTCAAGCTGGCCCTGTTGTACACATGCTGTTATGTGAGGAACTGAAAAATCAGTGGGACGGGGAGATGGCTCAGTCAGTAAAGTGCTCGCTGTGCAAGCATGGGGACCCAAGCTCACCCCCCTAGCATGCATATAAAAACCTAGGTGCAGAGGCAGGAAGCAGAAAGCCCAGCACTGGGGACATGGAGACAGGCAGACTCCTGACGCTGGCTGGCCAATCAGTCTATCTGAAATGGTGAACCCCAGATTCAGGGGGGTGTGGAGTGGAGGAGTGGAGAGTGATTCAGGATACCCAACATCAACCTGTTGGTTCAACACTCACACACACACACACACACACACACACACACACACACACACACACACGCGCGCGCGCGCTAAATAATAATTCTCACCTGGTGATGTCTGTAGTCCAGCCACAGATGTCATCTGTGAGCTGGAGAGAGTAGCATCTCCTTCTCCCAGTGTTGTCAGGATAGTGAATGATGAGGTGATGTGTGCCGTGGCTTAGCACGGAGCCTAGAAATCTCCACAAGCTTTAACAACAGATAGGAACTTGCTTTGGAAGGACTTGTGTTTCCCTCAATCCCACCGGTGGCTAGACACTATGAGAAAGTACATTTTCCGTTCTTAGCTCCTTCTAGATGACAGCCAGCTGATGTTGCGCTGCAGGGTCGTGTAATAAAAAGGCAGGCTGAGCTCAGGCTTTGACAGGTAATGCCAAATTTCTTTGCCTCTCATGCCCAAGCTCATCTGAGGGGAATGGGTCTATGTAGTTAGGAGCATGACCAGATAGATGACTGGGTCACTGTCCTGCCTGCGTATGGGATGTGGCTGGATCAATCGATCTTTGGGAACCTGTCTCTACTTTTTTAGGGTTTTTGCAAGGTGATCTAGGGATGGGGTTGTGCAAACTGCCCACCCCCCCCCCAGCTATGTAAATTTTCTTTTTTTTTTAATTATTATTATTTTCTTTATTTACATTTCAAATGCTATCCCGAAAGATTCCCATACCCCTCCCCCCACCTCTGTTCCCCTACCCACCCACTCCCACTACTTGGCCCAGGCCTTGCCTTGTGCTAGGTCATATGGAGTTTGGAAGACCAAGGAGCCTCTATTCCCACTGATGGCCGAATGTCACACCTGTGCAGATCTCTTTGCCAGACCCAACTCTTTGTGGATGCTTATTTTCTTGCCTTTTCTGTGCCCAGCATCCAGGCTGCTGGTCTGTGCTTTGAGCATTCCACCCGCCGGGTTATGTACACTATTCCTCCAGCCTGCGTGCCAAAGCAAAGCTTATTTGAGGGAAGCAAGCTTGGCGTGCCAAGCTCGGGGACGTGGACTCACCGTCCACCCTCAGTCTACTTTCCCCAGGGACACTCCCTTGTTTCCACTGAGGTACCACAGCCCCCAGCTTGATGTCCCCTCTTGACCAGGAAGGATGAGAAGAGAGTGCAACCAGGTGGGGGGGGGGAATCTAAGGGGATGTATGTCAATACTCCCCCAGCCAGAAATAGCTTCCAAGTTAATTGGAAATTAATTCAGTTTCCATGGGCTTTGGCAGTAGAAGAACTAACCTTTTTAACTCTCATTTTTTGTTTTTTATTTTTTTATTTTGAGACAGGGTCTCTTATATCTCAGGCTGGTTTTTGAATTCTTGATCCTCTTGTCTCTCCCTCCCAAGTGCTGGTGTTACAGGTGTGCACCACGACACTGGCTTTCACCAGTGCTGGGGATTGAACCCTGGGCTTCCTGTATGCTAGGCAAGTGCGCTACTAACTGAGCCACACATCCCTGGCATTTGTAGCTCCCCTTTCCAGTATATTTATCAACCTCAGTGAGACATTGCAACTGGACAGGGATAGAACTGGGAACTGCTCTGGCATTCGGACACAAAACTGATGCTTCTTCACTACTTACTGGATGAAGGTAAAGATGTTGACTTCCATAGCCACTCACTGGCAGCAGGGGCTGGCAGAGCTGACAAGGGTCCTTCACTGTGAGAAAGGACGTAAGGCTGGTTTTCAGAGTGTAAAACATATGCTCACTTGATGAGTTGTGTGGCCTTGCACAAGTTACTTCAGCTCAGTCTCCATCTCCTCACCTGTAAAGTGGATTCCTATGTAAATAAAGCCTATGTATTTAAAAAAAGAAAAGAAAAACCACACCTTGTATGTAGTGTGGAGATGTTGGTGCTGATGTTGGTCATGATGAAGAAGATGGTGGTGAAAGTAAAGATGATGAATGAGCCCGGTCTCATTAGCTGTGTGCTCAGCAGTCTATACTATTGGCTAGCACAGAGCACAGCAAATATTTATTAAATAAAGTATCCCATTGGCTTTTACTAAGTGTCTCCTTCCTACTTAGTCAGCCCAGCTCTCGCAGTTTGGGCTAGGGAGATGGCTCAGTGAGAAACAGTGAAGACCTGAGTTTAGATCTCCAGCACCCGTATAAAAGCTGGGTGTGGTGGTACACACCTATAACTCTAGCACTGGTGAGGTGGAGTCAGAGTCCAGGGGATCCCAGGGGCTTGCTGACTAGCTAGCAGAGAGGAATAAGGGCGATCCAGGTTCAGGGAGACACTGAATCAAAATTTAGGATGGAGAACAATAAAGAAAGACTCCTGGTGTTGCCCTCTGACCTCTATATGAGCAGGTATGGGTGAACACGCTGTTGGCGTCTGGAATCACTGTATAAACCACTCAGACACAGAGCTCAGTCAAATAGGGATGGTGTATCAAACACCACACCCCAAGACCGATTAATCAGGGACACAATGCAGGCTTGGGAGTTGAACGGTGATCCTGAGTTAAAGTCCCACAGGGCCTTTTAAGCCTGATATCTACAAACATCTGCACCAAGTTATTCCACCAATCAGGATTTAGGCATAGGGGATTTCCTTAGGAACATGTCTTTGTTGTAAACTTCTCTTGCTCCCATTGGCTGGGGTATCCAACTGTGGCAGGAAACTTGCCTTATCTAATATTCATGTTCTAACTGGTCTCCCAGGATGGGACTGGCCTAACATTAATGTCTTAACTTGCCAATCAGGGTGTCTCTTTCTGTCAAGTAGGTTGTCAGTTCCCAGGGAGGGCTTAGGAACTTAAACTTTACTCAATCACTACTTAAAATGAAAGTCTTATTCCAAACAGTTTCTTATATTGGTGCAGGTGTCTCTCTTATGATGGAGTTCATCCCAGGGGTAGCGTCTACCATACAAGCCCATACACAGGTGCAGGAAGTGCTGCTGGGTGGGTGGTTCGGGTTCAAACTTATTGTGGGTAGCTATACAATGCAGTTCTATTGACTTCTATCATGATTGGCTTCCAAGGACATACATAACATAACATAACATAACATAACATAACATAACATAACATAACATAACAGGATATATAATCAATTGGGCCATGAGAAAGTTTCTTATTAACAGCAGAAAGAGTATGAGAACGTTTCTTATAGTAGCTGGCTAGCCAGGTAACAG
>NC_034607.1:17154376-17155516 GCF_900095145.1 Mus pahari | reverse complement strand
ACACACACATATACACACACATACACACATACACACACACACACACCCATAAAACTTTACATAGACTCTTTACCAAAGTTTGGTGTGATTTAGAAAATAGAGTTTACAAGTGTAGAGTTGAGTAGAATTTCAGGAATTTGACAACCTGTGTAGTCAGGGCTCAGACGAAGCAGTAAAAGCTTCTGGAACTCCCTTCCCGAGAAGACATGGAGTATGTCATTTCTGGGTGCTGCCCCCTTCCACAATCCTGACTTCTTGCACTGTGAAATAGTGTTTCCTGGTCACGAGCTTCTTAGAAACGGATGCACATGGCAGGCCCTCACAACTCTGGCTTCTTCTGCTTGCCAAAACTTAGATGGTGTGTTCTCATCGACGTGGGCTATCTCACTGAGGGTGGAGAAATCCCTCGGTTTATCCACTCTTCTCTTGTTGGGCATGTGGATGGCTGCCAAGTTTGAGGCTGCTGTGACTAGCTTTGCTGAACGTGCACACCTGCTGTCCTGTGAACACACAGAAGCAACTCTGTTGGTGTGTCCCTGGGAGTGGACTTGGCTGTCTCATTGGGACCGAGTCATCTGCACTGGGAGATAACGGGCTTGTTCTACATTTTCCATATTTTACTCTTTTATTTTATGGGTAGATTTGTGTATCGGTACAAGCCAATGAACACAGGTGCTTACAGCATCCAGAAGAGGGTGTCAGAGCCCCTTCAGCTGGGTTTGCAGTCAGTTGTAAGCTGCCAGGGTGACTTCCGGGCACGAAACCTGGTCCTCTGCCAGAGCAGCAAGTGCTCCTAGCCCCTGAACCATCCCTCGAGTCCCTCCATTGCCTTCAAGATGAAGAAGCAGGCACAAGCTGGCAGGGCAGGTACTTCACACTCCTCCTGGATGAGAGCTTTCATGTTCTGAGAAGCCTGCAGGAGGCCACCCTCTCCAGCAGGCATGGTACCTGCTGTTCTTCATTTCTCTGCTGAAGTAGATCCTTGCAGCAAACCTATGAGATGAATAGACTCATACTGTCTCATGGGTGAGCAGACTTGAGTATTTCCCCTCCTCCCCCATCTCTCCTCTCCTCTCCTCTCCTCTCCTCTCCTCTCCTCTCTCTCTCTCTCTCTCTCTCTCTCTCTCTCTCTCTCTCTCT
>NC_034607.1:17151686-17154310 GCF_900095145.1 Mus pahari | reverse complement strand
TCTCTCTCTCTCTCTCTCTCTCTCTCTCTCTCTCTCTCTCTCTCCCCCCGTGTGTGTGTGTGTGTGTGTGTGTGTGTGTGTGTATGTGTGTGTGCGTGTGAATGCCACAATGCACATGTGGATGTGGGTGTCAGAGAACAACATTTAGGAGTAAGTTTCCTCCTCCCATTGTGTGCGCCAGGGACTCACACTCCAGTTGCTAGGCTTAAGTGGCACATACTTTGACCTCCTGAATGATCTTGCCAGCCCCTTCACTGGCTTTGCCTCCATCATATAGGAAGTCAGGATAGGAATCTGAAATGCTGAAGACTTTAAGACCCCTGGCAGGGGGTGGGCTTCTTTTATCTTAGGAGTTCCATGGGGTTTGTCTCTTTGGGGTCTGTGTAGACTGTAAGAGGAGATACTGTGGAAAGAGGAGCCAAAATAAAGCAAGACCATGAGCTTGGGAAGCTAAATTGCTGTTGGAGAAAGTCATGAATTTCCTGGAAGGCAAAGGCAAGCATGTAATTTGCTGCCTACACTGGAACTCTTAAGAGTAGAAGGGGTGCTAGCTCTTCGGGACAGTAGACAAACAGACACAAACGGAGACAGTCCCCAGTGCCCTGGAATGCATGTTCATGCCCTGGCAGTATGGAGGGCATCCCTGTCTACACAGTGACCTTGGTCCTCCTGATCCTCCTGTCTCCTCCTCCCACGTGTTGGGGTTACAGATATGGAACACCAGGACCAGGGATGGAACTCAGGGCTTCATACATGCTAAACAACCACATCCCCTGTCCTCTGTAGCTTATTTTTAACCCCTACCATCTGTCTGGGGTGATGGCAATGCTTTCTGTTCCTAGTAAGACTGAGTCTGGCTTTCTTCCTCTTTTCATACCTTCTCCTGCCAGATGAAACTGTGACGAGCTGTTCTCCTTGTCAGAGGCTCCTGTGCTGGCGGACCGTCTTCCAGTGAAGAATCTGGAAGGTTAGGATTGGTGTTATCCACTGTGGCCTTGATAACCATTAGCATGTAGGCAGACACCCAGCCAGCTCGTGGGGACACTCGGGAGCTGCATGACACTTTTATCCATGCATGTTCCTCTTTTTACTTTCTCCTTCATCCATCCATGTGCAGAGAATGAGGGCGTAGCTACAATCCCTTCCTTTTTCTGAGCTTACTAATACTCCACTGGTCTAGCAAAAATTAACCACTTGTGTCTATATATGTGAGTGTGTGTGTGTGTGTGTGTGTGTGTGTGTACGCGCGTGCGTGCAAAGGACAAAGGATACAGGGTTAATATGTTTTGTAGTGGAATGTGGATGTTGGCACTCAGGACCAGGAGGTAGGTGGACTCCTGCTTTCTGAGAACTCACCAGTGTTCTAGGAGCCACGGAGCCTTCCTCAGCCTCAGTCTTAGTCACATGTGGAATGGGAGCAATGGTCACCCCAGGGAACAGAACGAAAATATGTCAGGTCAGAAGCAGTGAGCGGTACACGGTGAAGCTTGGTTGATTCTCGGCTGTTAAAGGTTGTGATTGGTCACTTGAGGAGGAGCAGGATGCCAGTCACTGTGTGCTGATTGAATGGGACAGTGTGTATGCTAAGCCTGGGGACTGTAAGCTCTTTCTGATGAATAAAAAAGGAATCAGCAAAATTTTCAAGGCCTCAGGGCTTTGACATGTGTCAGAGATAAGGATGAAAAGGGGGAATTACTTTCTGATTAACTCCACAGCTGTGCTCCACCAGATTCTGGAACAGCGATAGGCATGGGAGGCCTTGGCTGTGTTTAGCAGGAGCTTCTGTATAGTTGAGGGCCTCCACTGCAGAGTCCATGAGTCTAAAGAACGGAATTCAAGTGAGCCACTCACTTGGAGGGCAGCATCAGGACCAGAGTCTGTACCCTTGCCTGCAAACTGGTGGTCATCCTGATATGTACCTTCAAAGGAAGATCGAATCAACGTGTTCAAGGACTCAGGATTGGCTGAAGAAACAGCTTGGCGTGGAAACACTTGCTATGCTACCGTGAGGACCTCAATCCGGAGCCCAGAATGCTGTACCACACATCTGTAAACCCAGCTCTTCGCCAGCATCTTGGGAAGTGAAGACAGAAGTGACCCCAGGAGCTCCTAGGCCAGGTATCCTGGCCTACAGGGCAGTGAATAATGAAGACACACTGTTTGGAACAAGGTAGAAGGTATGGACCAACACACCAAGGTTGCCCTTTGACCTCCACATGTGTGTTGTGGCATGTGCATGCTATCATTTATGTGTGTGCACCCTTGAACACATATGCCATACAACACAAGCAAGAAGATATAAATTCTTAAGTTAAATTTTATCCATTGTGTGGTGTGTGTGAAGGGGTGCACTTGCATGGAGATGAAAGCACAACTTATTGGAGTTCAGTTCCTCCTTTTTTCTCCTTTTATCACGTGGAACACGGGGATTGGACTCAGGTTACCAGGCAAGAGCTTTTACTTGCTAAGTCAGCCATCTTGCTATTGGCAAAAGATAAAGAAGAAGAGGAAGAGGAAGAAGAGGTAGAAGAGGAGGAGGAGGAAGAGGAGGAGGAGAAGAGGAGAAGAAGAGGAGGGGAAGAAGAGGAGGAGGAAGAGGAGGAGAAGAAGGAGAAGAAGAAGAG
>NC_034607.1:17145154-17151571 GCF_900095145.1 Mus pahari | reverse complement strand
AACAAGAAGAACAAGAACAAAAAGAACAAGAAGAAGAAGAAGAAGAAGAAGAAGAAGAAGAAGAAGAAGAAGAAGAAGAAGAAGAAGAAGAACAAGAACAAGAACAAGAACAAGAACAAGAACAAGAAGAACAAGAAGAACAAGAAGAAGAACAAGAAGAATAAGAAGAAGAAGACCTCAAGGTGAATAATATACCTCCTACATTATTTTTATTATTATTATTGTTATGATCATTATCATTATTATTTAGGTTGTTTTCTTTCACCTAGGATTCTAGGTTCCAAGAGAAATCAGGCAGGACTTAATGGGAACAAGGCACCCCAAGGTATATTTTAGGTGCCATCTACATGCTGAGCTAGTGACACTTTTTATTTCCTTCATTGCTTAACCATTAAACTTAGAGAATGACGTGTAGTGAGGAAGAAGTGACCCCCCTCTCAGGCCACACAGACTGTGTGTCTGCTGGAGCTATGAAAGGGAGTGACATGAGGGTCTGCTCTGGTACGTGTCCCAACTACACGCACATTCACCACCATCCTTGTTCCAGGGTCTCATACACAGATGAGTCTCCAAAGTGCCACAGGAGGAGGACCCAGGAGTCGGAGGGTCACACCTTAAGTTGACGGCATCTTGACTCTCTCTTTGAGCATTTGTAGATGACAGTGCATCACTTCCAGGTAGCTGCTGTGGGAAGAGCGACTTCACCCCCGTGCAGTGGTAGACACCGGTGCTTCCGACAGCAGTGAGATGGACAGGCAGCTCCTGTGGCTCCATTGTTCCTGATTCCATAGAGTGTGTCTCACCAGTGAGGGCTCCAGGAGAGCTTCCTGAGCTCTTTATAGACAAGGCCAATGAGGTCTACAAAAAAGACATGCCACACATTGTCTGGGAACGCCTAAGACTTCTGTTTCCAGGGATTCATGGCTGGGGCAACAGCTCAGTAACAAGCTCCCTGTCTTCCAGACAGTGTGTAGAGGCACTCTTTCTTCTCCTCTATCCACAAGGCTCTCTAACTTTTCCAATGAAGAAGCAAGTTCAAAAAAAACATACATACATGCATACACACACACACATGCACACACACACACGCGCACACACACACACACAGGCTTTACAAATAATGGAATTAACACTAACTTGATGCTATGCACGGGTAATTGCAGGAGAAGATGCCCAAGCTGACTTGGAATCAAGGAAGCACGTGGATTCAAATCACAAAGCACAGGTCTGAAGAGTTGCCTTAAGAATGCTTATTCTTGAAGACCATCACGGTTCAGTTCCGAGCACCCACAGGGCAGCTTGTAACCACCTGCATTTCCGGTTCCTGGAGATATGATGCCCTCTTCCATCCTTAGCAGGCACTGGGTACCAACACAATGCACTTATGCACATACAAGGAAAACACACATATACCTAAAGTAAAATAAATACATTAAAAAATAAAAAATCACAAGGCACAAGGAGACCTGTTCCATATACTAATTTGATAGAAAATGTATATAACTGTATGTTGGATAAAGAGCAAATGATTACCTCTTTCCATGGAGGATGCTATTAAACCGATATGAACATTTTTATTTGAAAGGTAATTTGGTACTCTCTATTGAAATTGATGATGTACTTAGCCTCTAGCCCAGCAATTTAAGTTTAGAGAAATTTTAATGTATGTGGGAAAGGAGATGTGTTCAGGAATATTCTCCTCAGCATAGTTTTAAGAGCACAGGAGCCCAAGTGTCTGTCATCCGCTTGAAGACTGGCTAAATAATTTGATACTAACACGTAATGGAAGATGATAGACTACAGGCTTTTCAAATGAGGACCCCAGACATGCTACTGAGCTCTGATCAATGCAACAAACAAACAGGATACAGGAGCAAGCCATTGGCCGTCCCTTTAACATTAGGCCAAAGAATCTCTGTTCATTCTCTGATGTTTATGTGGGTAATTGAAGTGTAAAATTGTATTGGAAAGTGTATGATTGGCTTTCATGGAGCTGTGATCAAACAGATATCAGGAGAGACTCAAGCAGGCAGACAAGGGTCAGTTCAGCTCACGGTTTCTGGAGACACAGTGTGTCCTGGTGAGGACAGATGACCACTCAAACGGCCTTGAGTTTTCACATCCTAGAAGATCAAGAAGCAGAGAACTCGGCTCACAACTGAAATAGGTGAAGCCCATAAACCCTCTCTGCCACCTGACTGACCCACTTCTGCCCTGTAGATCACCTCCCCCAAACAGTGCCACCAGCTGTGACACATGAGGCCATGACAGGACACATTTAAATGATAATGGTGAATATTCACAAATGTCTGAGAAGTGACAGGGACTCCCTCTGGAAAACAAGGTGAGGAGATCCAGGGAGAGGCTGCTTATACCAGTAACATTGTATTTCCTATGTGTGTACGTGTGTCTGTCTCTCTGTCTATCTATTTTGTGGGGGGGGGGGGGCTGTGTGCATGTGTATGTGTGTCTGTGAGGAAGCAGGTAGACAGCTTCAAATGTTTTCCATCACCCTCCTTGTTGTTGGGGTTTTTGTTTTGTTTTGTTTTGTTTTTGTTTTGAGTCAGGGTCTCTTAGTGAACTCAGTTCATCAGCTTGGCATGGGTGGCAAACCAGTCTATGGATCCTCTTGTCTCTGCCCTACTCCATCCCCAGCTCTGGGATCATAGAGACACATAGCCGCACCCCACTTTTACAAGGGTGTTGGAGATTCCAATACAGGTCTTCCTGCTTGCATGGCAGGCTCTTACAGACCAAGCTACCTCCCCAGCCCTGCATGGCAGGCTCTTACAGACCGAGCTACCTCCCCAGCCCTGCATGGCAGGCTCTTACAGACCGAGCTACCTCCCCAGCCCTTGGAGTTGCTCTGCTCACATTGGACATCAGCAGACAACTGCTCGATGCTCCTCTAGGGCGGTGAAGCCTTCTCCTTTTATCTTTGCCTGGTCCCAGGAAGCTCGCTCCCTGTCTGAGGACTTTCCTTTGTGTCCAGCCAGGGCTCTGTGCCTGAAGTGGACCAGTGCCTTCCCCCAGGAGCTGTTTGCTTTCTTTTCCTTGGCCACGGAGTCAAGCAGGCTTCTCCTGGCAACACCACCAGTCCAAAGCCCTGTATGCACCTTACTCCTGCTGACATTGCTTCTTCCTCAGGATATAGACTGAGCCCAATCCAAGTTCCACTCCCTGGAGTAGCCTGGAGTGACCCTGGACTTTACTATGCAGCCTCTGCCTTGGCCCACCTATGACCTTCTGCTGTCAGCTCTATAGCAGTGAGCCCCAGTCAGTGGGCTGGTACCGTTCTGGGGACTACAGATGTGGGTGGCTTTCCTGTCTGCATTCTGCTTATTTCTGCAACATATACTAAACCTTAATTTTAAAAAAAAAAAGATGGAAGGTGTGTGAAATTGGAACTTGTTTGAGCTGATCTTGGTAGTAAGGTTGTTCTCAGAATGGATATTGTCTCTGCAGACTGGATCAGGCAGAACATAGTAGACACTCCCCAAAGGACATCACTGATAAGAATATAATGAACAGACTGTCCGCAAGGAGACAGGGAGGGAAGGAAGGAGGAGCCACTGGAAGCCATTACAGTCTTCCTGCTATACGAGATCCGAGCGTTGAGAAAGCATTTTCCAGAGCCCTGGACCAGCTGGAGCCATGAGTGGTGGCCTTTCAGTGGCGCTAAGGACCAGAGGACATGGGCCAAGCTCATTGATTGGTGGAATACAAATGGGAAATTACTCCCCTGGGGTCTTTCTCTTGCCTCTACAGTCAGCTTACATGCTTCCTGAGGGTCAAGTCCCTCTGCTCAGGGTCAGACTCCTGGAATGTACTTTCCATAGAGGTTTGCTGCCTAGAGTGTCTTAGTGAGAGGTAGGGGGTGGATAGAGAGGCACACACGAATGTCTATTTCTAAATGCACTGCAGCTCAAAAGACCAGCCATAGTGTGAAGCCTTGTGTTTGGTGTGTGTGTGTGTGTGTGTGTGTGTGTGTGTGTGTGTGTGTGTGTGTGTTCATGAGAATGTGGGAGGAAGGATGTGCTTTGGAGATGAGAGGACAATCTCAGGTCTTGTTCCTCAAGGGCCTTCCACTATAATTTATGAGGCAGGCTCTCACACTTGCCTGGAGCTCACTGATCCAGCTAGGTTGGCTGGCCGTGAACCTCTTCCCATCCACAGCACTGGGATTACATGCATATACCACTGAAATATACATATACATATACACATTCACATACATACACATATATATACACACATATATATACATATACACATATACATACACACACATACACACACGTACACATACACATAATCAGTCTGGGAGGTGGAACTTGGGTTCACCTGCCTGCAAGTCAAGTATTTTCCTCACTGAGCCTTCCTCCCAGCCTAAAAACATCCCTCTGGGTCCTTCTGAATATCTTTAGGGCATCTTGCACTAAGGGCTTTGACTGTCTGGTTTCCAGAACCTCAGATGAGGAAGTCAGGTGTCGGGGCAGGAGGGAAAGAGTCCATCGTGTGGTTATAGCCACGTGCCTTGTTCTGTGGTGTTTGGAAGCCAAGCCTGGTAGGCTCCTAGGTCAGTATGGGCTTGAGTCTTGCTCTGAATCTGCTCTGAGAGACACTTACTATGCTAAACTTCATTGGTCTAAAGAGCAAATGTGTGGCTTGGAATTCTTGTGCCACGACTCAGCTTCCTGGACTTTCTTCCTCTTTGTCATTCTTATCTTCCCTCCCTTCACGCCTCCTATCCCCCTCGTCCCAGTTTTGCCTGCCTCCCATGAAGACTGCAATGATCCAGGCTTTTTGGCGCATGCTTGTAATCTTAGCAGTTGGAGGGTAGGGTGGAGAAGAAGTCATCACAAGTTCAAGGGTAGCCTAGGCTACAATTGCCAGTTGAAGGATAGCTACAGTTGGCCTACATGAGATGCTTTCTCAAACAAAACAAAACAACAAAAAGACGGAGATAAATTTTGGAGAAGTGGCCTGGGTTGAGAGTTCCTGCAGAGGGAAGACATGTTCTCAACAACCCAAAGGAAGGACAGAGGAAGACGACAGAAGTCGCCTGGGATATTGAACCCACCCTGGAGACCCTCCAATCTATTAAACAAGTTTTGCTGTGCAGACCACAGAGAATGGCATTTGATGCACAAAAGCAAGGGATAGTTGAGAATATACAAACAGAACTCAGGCCCTTGTTACAGGATAAAGCCACCAAGGGAGTGAGAGGTGGATTTGGAGACAGAGAGCCCTTGTCCATCGTGTAGCCTAAGAGCTGTGTGACTTGGGCTAATTCACTTACCCTCGCCCAATGGCCCTTATGGTCTTCCCATGTAAACATGATAGAATAGGGGTGCCTTCCTCGCTGGGTGACAGGAGGCTTTATGGGGTTGCCCCCACAAAGCATAGGGTCTAGCACACTGTCACAAATATCGGAAATACTCTTGGTCCTTAGCAGTGTCTCATCTGGAGGTCAGAGTCAGTCATTTGGTTGGAAGAGGAGTAAGGGTTTCAGAATTCCAGGAAGTGCTCCCTCATCACCTCCTCACTCATTGCCTTCTGCAACGCACAGTGATGGACCAAGGACCAATAGCAAAGCATGCAGGGCAGTCTGCCCTACTCTGGGGAGGCTCGTAAAATGGTTGACAAAGAAATCTCAGGGGGGTCATTTATTCTGTTGCTCCTCACTGTGGGCTTGCAGAATGATTAGACAGCTTAAGCAGGATTATCCTATGCAGTCCCCTCTTACTCCTACAGAGCCCCCAGTGTTCCGAGAAAGCCAGGAGGAATGCACTGTTTTGGGGGGTATCTAAACTATGATTCCCCGTGTATTTATCCGCAGAGACCTCTCCCCAAGAGGCAAGCCACAGGGCGAATTCTTGAGATTTATATCAGAGTTTGTGTTTAGCCACAAAGATTACGGATCTGATCGGGCTTCCTTTATCGACTAGGTTTTAGATGTCTTTGGCTTATCCAGTATTCCAGTGTCATTAGTGACCTAGGACCCCCTTTAAAAAGAGATTTATTAAGGGGTGTGTGTGTGTGTGTGTGTGTGTGTGTGTGTGTGTGTGCTATTGAAGGAACCAGAAGAAAATGTCAGACCACTCCTGTAGTAGTTGGATTATAGGTGATTGAGAGCCATTCAATATGGGGGCTAGGAGCCAAACTCAGGTCATCTGCAACAGCAGCAAATGGTTTTCAAAAGTGGATAAGGTCTCATTGTGTAGCTCTGGCTGCGCTAGAACTATGAAGCTGACCTCAAACTCACAGAGATCTGGTGGCCTCTGCCTCCTGAGTACTAGGATCAAAGGTGTGCGCCATCACCTCCTCCTAGCTGCTAATTAATGTCTCCAGCTTCCTCTGACTCTCTCTCTCTCTCTCTCTCTCTCTCTCTCTCTCTCTCTCTCTCTCTCTCTC
>NC_034607.1:17129390-17145043 GCF_900095145.1 Mus pahari | reverse complement strand
CTCTCTCTCTCTCTCTCTCTCTCTCTCTCTCTCTCTCTCTCTCTCCAGCCATCACTAGAATGACTCTTGTGTCTTTGCTTATTGCTTTAGGGTTACAAAATTGCTGCATCATCTCTACTTCTCATTTGCATCCAGGCAGGAAGAAAGAATACAATGTGTCAGAAATGTCCATCCCGCTAACTTCTCTCCCACTCTCTGCTATGAAAGTCCTATCCAGAAATGAGCTAAACTGGGAAAGTCTAGCAGGGCCCAGATTCTCGTGGAGTCAGGGGTGGGAAAGTGGGCATTTTCAGACTAGCATTTTCAGACTGTCATGTCCTCAGGACTGTTAGCATAGGTGACAATTAGTACTGTGTACCCCTCTCTGAAGCTTGAGTCTGGAAGCATTGCAGGCTAACCAAAAACAAAGCAAGCCCCGTGAGACCCAAAGCATTGCCATCCATAGGATCCACAAACCACTTGGGCTCCCGGATCCTGTGTACAAGATGCTGTAGATGTTGGACCCCGATCCTCAGGGGTTAGGGCTATGCCATGGCTGATGGCATCCCCACGGAAGGGGCTGTATGACACTATCACTCTCCCACACTGCACCTGGACTGCACCCTCAGGCTGGTCACCACACAGGAAGGGCTAGGGGAGTAGAGCTTACGCTCTGCAGGCTGCTTTGTGGGGACCAGTGTTGTGTCCTCTGTAGCTGCTCAAGAGCCTAGCCACACCCAGCCCTCTTCAGTTGATGATGCCATTCCTCTAGTCTCCTTTTGCTGTCCTTCTAGAGTTTTCTAAGGGCATCTCCTCAATAAATCACTCATATACAAACTCTTTCCTTGGGCTCCCCCTCTAGGGACCCAACCTGAGGTGTCACGGAGTTTCTCAGGCAGGTTTCTCTTTATTTCTCTCTTCCAGATGTGTTCATGATGAAGTTGAGTTTCTAAAATTTCAATATCTCATAATGTTTGAAGTTTATGACTTTTTCCTTGGGCCACCTTTATAGCGGCCACGTGCAACCTTCAGGCTATTGTTGGAGATCCTGTAAGTCCTTTCCGTCCACTCCACTCATGCCCACAGATGTGTTCCCAGGATTTGGGGCAGGGCCATGTTTTACTCCAGTTACCCGTGTGGGAGTCTCCCCCCTCCCCGCCCCCAGCTCTATGGCTATCTATGCACATGTGTGCTTGTCACAGCCGGTGTCGGGAGGGCAGAGACAACCTGGGCGCGGGCCTTCACTTTCCACTTTGTCTGACTCAGGGTCTCTTTCTTGTTTGCTGCTGCACACAGTAGGGCTGCACGCACTAAGCTTAGCTAGCCCAGAAGCTTGCCCCCGGCAGCTCCTCCTCGCTCCTCCCATCTCTCCACTGGAGTTCTGGGATTTCAGATGTGCACCACCATGTTTCGCTTGACGGTGGGTTCTAGGGATCTGAACTCAGGTCTTCACTCTTACACATCAAACATTTTACCCACTGCGCTATTTCTCCAGCCTTGCAGGAGTGCCCCACCAGGCCTCAAGTCGAGGCCCTCAACATAGAGCACAATTCTTTAAAATGTTGATCTTTCTCTCTAGTGCAGGAACTCAGAGAAGCATGCATGCACATGGTGTGTGTGTGTTTGTCTGTGTGTATTTGTCTGTGTGTGTGTCTATGTGTGTCTGTGTGTCTGTGTCTGTATGTATCAGTGTGCCTGTGTGTGTGTGTGTATGTGTCTGTTGTATCTGTGTGCTTGTTTGTTTGTTTGTCTGTGTCTGTGTGTGTGTGTGTCTGTGTATGTGTATGTGTCTGTATCTGTGCTTGTCTGTATGTTTGTGTGTGTCTGTCAGTGTCTGTGTGTGTGTCTGCATGTGTGTCTGTGTGTGTGCCTATGTGTGTCTGTGTGTATGTCTGTATCTGTGCTTGTCTGTGTGTGTCTGTGTTTGTGTCTGTCTGTATCTGTGTGTGTGTCTGTGTGTCTGTTGTATCTCTGTGCTTGTCTGTGTCTGTGTGTGTCTGTATCTGTGCTTGTCTGTGTGTGTGTGTATCTGTGTGTGCCTGTCTGTGTCTCTGTGTGTGTGTCTGTGTGTGTGTCTGTGTGTGTCTGTGTGTGTATGTCTGTGTGTGTCTGTGTCTGTGTATATATGTCTGAGTGTGTCTGTGTGTGTTTCTGTGTGTGTCTGTGTGTGTGCGCACGCGTGTGTTTTCATCCTGTGGCAGTGGCAGCTGGGGTATTTATAGTTGGATCCACAGGGCTGCTCTCCCGTGCCTACAGAAAATGAGAACCTCATGTGGGGTTTGTTTTTCCTCTTGGCCATCCAGCCATCCATCTCCCTCAAAGCCTCTGCTGTAACCAGAACCCCAGCATGGCTACCATGCAGAGGTTATGTAAATTCCCATCTAGTGGAAAGGTGCCTGTTCTCCTCAGTCAGGCCACAGACCAAGCGTATGGAGGGTGGGGTGGGGGAGGGGGCTGTTGGGGAAAACTTGCAGTTGACACTGGAGGGTCAGAGGGCAGCTCTACACAGCCCTGTCCTCCTTGCAGAGTCTCCCTGGATGAACTTCATGGACTGTGGGTCTCGGGATCACCTCATGTCCCCCCAGCATGTGTGAGCCTTTAGAGAGGAAGTGACTTTTCCTCCAGCTCAAACTCACTGTGTGGCCTAGGGTGACCATCTAAGCCCTGCCCCCTAAGTGTCGTGGTTACAGGCGTGGTGTGCCACTATGCCGGGTTTCTGGAGTGCTGGGCACTGAAGCCGGGATCCTGAGCATGCTAGGCTGGTACTGAACCACAGCCCAGCCCCGTCTGTTTTCTTTTTGATGCGCTCTCAGCTCTGTTCCATTCATATTTCGCCTTTTCTATCAGACTAAAGACCACCTCCACTCAGAGGCTATGTTCTGTTTCTCTAGGTCACTTGGGCATCTGCGGTGGGGGTCGGGGGTGGTCCCTTAGGTTCCACTTTCTCTCGCGAGGTTTCAGAACTCCCAGAGCCCTCCGATTCCCGTTACATGCTGTCTGGTTCCTAGGAAGCCAGGCACTTCTGAGCATCTTCAAGATGAAGGCTCCAGGAACCTGTGGGAGCCTTTACAATTTCACTGGGTGGCTTCACCCGCACTCCCATACCATGCATCCAAGCAGATTATGGGGCAGAGTGACGGAGCACAGAAGGGCCTAGGCAGGTTCAGAAGGAGCGAGCATCAGCTTGGACGCCTACTCGGGAGCTATATACCTCCTTGCTTGTGTCACACAGATATTCAACAGACACAGGTCAAGGGCCCTAAAGACTTCTACTCCAGAACGTCCCCAACAGTTCCCGTTGTTCTTCAGAACCCACTCTGTGCTGATGCTGAGCTGGATGCTTGCCCATTCTAGGACCCCCACCTGCTTGCTTCACATCTGCAGTGGTTGTGAGCCCATTTTACAGAAAAGGAAACTGGGGTCCTGCGAGTGTAAGTGACTGACCCGGAGTCCTGTAACTAACAGTCCAGGGGGAAACCCTAAGCAAGATGAGCCTGACCCCATGACCTCCGTAGGTCCCAACCATCTCCATTTTTGATGAACTTGACCTTCAGCCTCCTGGCTTTTGCTGTGACTTAGAACTCGAAGTCTCTGGTGTTGATGGCTGTTCAGTCAGGCACTTCTGAGCAGGGTCAACTATGGACTAGCTGGTAAATTCAACTGTCTACGCTACATCCATCCTGTCGCCTTCAACTCTGTCTCCTTTCCCTGCCTCCCCCGTCCCCCTCACGCTGCTGGGAGCCTCAAGGGTTTCCAGAACGAGAGTGGAGCCAGTCATTCATTAATCTTTGTCTCGCTTCCAAGAATCTCAGCTACACAAGAATTCCTCATTGAACGGCCAGGCGTTCTTGGGGAGCGTGTGTATCACCACGACAGCGAGAGGCTCAACTCTGGGGAGCAGCCGTGATCCAGGCCAGGAAAATAAGTGTGGACTTCAGAGCCAGAAGGAAGTGGATTGGCTCCTCCTGAAGCCCCCTCTCCAGCTGCCCAACCCCTCTAACCACAGATGAGAACTACCTTTCCCCGGTCATCTGAGGGCACTAACCAACCCGGTGGTATTTTCTTCTGAGATGGAGCAGCATCTCAGAGAACTGTTCATGCCTGGGGATATGCACGTGTGTCTTGTGCGCACACAGTTGTGTTTATATCCTGGTCACTTTCTGTGTAGTTACCCATGGTATGAACAGCCCATTTATTGCATGAAGAAGTCTCTGTGAATCATTTCAGGTAGCTGTGAAATGTGAAATCCCATGAGTAGAAGTAAGTGGTGACCTGCAGGTTGCCCCTCGGTGGAGAGGTACCTCTTTTCACACACCCCAGCAGCTCAGTATGATAGTGTGAGGTAGACTGAGACCAGAGGCTCCAGGGAACAGGTTGAGTGCAGCCTTCCATTTACACCCAGGAGTCCGAGAAAGAGGATGGGTGCCAAGAGGAAGCAGGGAGGATGTGGGGGTAGAGAAAAGCAACAGGGACAAAAAGCTCTAGGAGAGTGTGGCAATTTCTTTAAAGGGACCGTTCCCTCTTTTTTTTTTTTTTTTTTTTTTTTTTTTTTTTTTTTTTTTTTTTTTTTTTTTTNTTTTTTTTGGTTTTTCGAGACAGGGTTTCTCTGTGTAGCCCTGGCTCTCCTGGAACTCACTCTGTAGACCAGGCTGGCCTCGGACTCAGAAATCTACCTGCCTCTGCCTCCCGAGTGCTGGGATTAAAGGCGTGCGCCACCACGCCCGGCTTCGTTCCCTCTTGATGATAAAAAGCAAAACTCGGGCCCGTGAGATGGCTCAGTGGGGAAAGATGCTTACTGTGAACCTGACGAGTCTTCAGGGATTGGCCTGAAGGATGTTTTCTCCCACACGGTGGGAGGACAGGACTGACCCCTGTAATTGTGTCCTCTCGAGTCAACTCCTGTACTGTTGTGAAAATACCTAGAAGCAGATGGAAACAACCTAAGTATCCCTCAACTGAAGAATGGATATAGAAGTGTATCAGGTGGTGGGTGGGTGGAGGGAGAAACTACTGGGGGAGACAACTGGAAATGGGGACATATCTCAGGGGCGAGTTGGAAACCTAGTGCAATGGAAACTCCCAGGAGTCTCCAAGGGTGACCCTAGCTAAGACTCCTAGCAATGAGAGACATAGAGCCTGAACAGGCCGGCAGAGGGATCAGGATACCAACCCGGCCATAAAGCCTTTGACTTACAATCTGTCCTGCTGGGGTAAAGAGGTGATGTAGAAATTGTGGGAGTAGCCAACCAACGACTGGTCCAGCTTGAGACGCTTCCATGAGAGGGAACCCACTCCTGACACTGCCTGGAGGGCCAGGTCACAGAGGCCGGATGCCTAGAGACTTAGGATAGAACCAAACATGACTGGCAAAAAAAAAAAAGTCAGTGAAATGATGCCTAATGATATTCTGCTATAGTCATAGATTGATGTCTCATCCAATGGTCAGCCAGCAACTGATGGAAACAGATGCAGAGACCCACAGGCAAATGTGAGGCGGAGCTCAGGGAATCCTGTAGGAGAGAGGAGGAAGGATCATAGGAGCCGGGGGGGGGGGGGGGGACCCTCTGGAGACAGCTACGGTGTACTTACATATAATAAATAAATAAATCTTTAAAAAAAAAAAAACGAATGGGGGGGGGGGGGGGGGGGGTGTGTGTGTCAAGGACACCACAAGAGAATCAACTAACCTGGGTTCACAGGGGCTCACAGAGACTGAGCCAATAATCAGGGAGCCTGCATGGGACCGACCGAGGTCTTCTGCAGCTGTGTATGTTAGTCTTCTTGTGGGACTCCCGAGAGTGGGAGCAGGGGCTTGTCTCTGGCTCTTTGGACCCCTCTTCTCCTATTGGGTTACCTTATCCCACCTTAATACAAGGGGAGGCGCCTAATCTTACTGCAACTTGATATGTGATGTTTGATTGACATCCATGGGCCTGTCATTTTTCTGAGGAGAAATTGAGGATGAGTGGATGGGGGGGCAGAGGGGAGGTTGGGGGGCACTGGGAGGAAAAGAGAAAGAGGAAGCTATAAATGGGATATAAAAAAAGCAGAACACCACTAGAAAAAACAGTTTGCAAGCCTATCTCCCTAGGGTTAGAAAGAGTCTGGGTTTTTAGTCTCTATACATTTTTATATCTCCCCTCTTGACTGTGCAGCCTAACACGAGGCAAGTAACTACCTCCATTCTTTGCTCTCTCACATCAACAGGCAACCAAGACAACGCCCCCACAACGCTCCACAGGCCGGTCTGATGGAGGCAGCTCCTCAGCTGAGGCTCCCTCTTCCCAGACGACTCTAGTGTGTGCCAAGCTGACAGAACTAAGCAGAGACACATCCCATCTCATTAGCGTGGAGATGTACACTTGTCTTTAATGAGTAGTGAAATGATATGCACACCACAAGCTCGCTTGATCGATTTGTCTGTCTCTCTACCTATCTAATTTATTATGTGTATGTGTGTGTCTACGGGTGTATGTGGGGTGGGGGTGGGCACACTTGTGGAGGTCAGAGGACAACTATATGGAGTCAGTCTCTCTTCCTTTCGGTGGATTCTGAGGAGTCATTTCGGGTTGTTTGGCTTTTATAACCAGATGGCAAGATACCTTATCCCCTGAGCCATTTCTCAGCAACCCCCCAAGAATAGCTTTAAACTAAACTTAACATATCAGTAAATGTTTGGTTTGTCTGCCTGTTTCATATATGCATAAACCCAAGGTCACATAAAAATTTCTCAGGCCAAAGGGTCAGTGTATATAAAGGGTTTAGCAGCCCAGCACTGGAAAGCCAGATAATCCTGGGGCATTGTGGTCCCCTAAATGAGGGAGCTGCAAGCCGAACCCTGCCACCCGGAGTGTGTATGGGGTAGGTGAGAGGATGTAGTAGTGATGCCACTATCATTTCTAACCACAAGGCTTTCCTTCCAGGAAGTCTTCCAAGATGGATCCTGTGTGCTAATCACTTTCCTCCCCCTCCATCCTTCTCAGGTTAGCTTGTACTAACTGAAGCTTGCCAATAGCTCCTAGTATGATCCCATGTCACGCAATGAGACCTGCTTTAGAATTAGTCAGTTGAATCCTGTCCCCCTGACTGTAAGCAGAGGACAGAGTTCTCCAAATGTGGGTATTTTAGGGCCTCTGTCACTAGAGAGCTTACTAGAATTGTCAGCTCTTGGGCCTACCTTTAATTCCTGCCCACAGCTGGGGGCAGCCCAGCAGCTTGAGCACCAGCAGGCTCTTGGAGAGTCTGGGTATCCATAGAGGCCTGAGAATCCCTGGGCTTGAGAGCCCACAGTGGAAGGGGGTGGTTGATGTCCTCCTCTGGGTTCCCACTTCTGTCAAGGTAAGAGTATTAAGTGGGGCTGGAGAGATGGCTCAGGAGGAAGACCTTGGGGATTTTCATTCTGTCTGCGTGTGCCTGTCACTCTCGGACCTGCAGGCGTCCTTCTCCCAGGCCTCTTGCTCCTAATACAGAGTGTGTTCAAGGAGATGTGCACGCTGATTACTTTAATGGCACCCCACACACACTCAGCTCACAAGAAATGGTACACACACACACACACACACACACACACACACTCACAATTCGCCCAGCCTAAGAGTTTTATGAACATAACTAACTTCACAGTGGTTTGGGAGTGAGACTGACAGTGTTTATGTTATAGCAGTGCAAACAATTTGAAAGTAGATACTAGACATCTATACTCTACAAGAGAGGATTTGGGCCAAAAGGCATGGCGTTCAGCCCTCCTCCTCCCTTCCTTCAGTGCGCGCCAGCAATTCAACAAACAAGTACCTCTGTGTATCACACTGATAGTGAGGGGTTCTTTGTTCCCACGTTCACGTCCTAAACCATGCTTCTTTTCACTTTCAAAACCTAAAGACAGCTTCTTAGCAATGAACACCCCCCCCACCACACACACACACACACACACACACACACACACACACACACTCTGGTCGTCCCTAGAGAAGAAAAGACAGCAACCATGACATCTGTCAGAACACCACTGCTATCAGCCATACTGTTTGGTAGAATGCTCTCCAGTATGGTCAGTTGGTGTATGTGTGTGTGTGTGTGTGTGTGTGTGTGTGTGTGTGTATTCCCGTGGAAGGATATCATTTTCTAAATGTTCTCCTAACCTTTATACACTTAGAAACAAGGGTCTAGGACTGGAAAGCTTTCTCAGTTGCTGAAGTGCTTACTATGCAAACACCAGGGACTGGATGTGATCGTCAGCACTCCCAGAAACCCCTGTATGTGGTAGTGCATGTTTGCAATATATATATATGGATTTACTTTCAATCAGAATGTTTAGTCTTGAGCCAGATAACTTTTGTAGTGTGTCATGGTAGGGTAGGAAGCTGTCCCGCACATTGTGAAATAACTAGTAGCATCCTTGTATACCAGAGATTATAGAACATTCTGTAGTTGTGACAGCTTAAAACATCTCCAGATATTTACCAGTGTCCACTGGGAGTGTGTGTAGGAATGGGGAGGGGAATGCGACGGAGAAACACTCCCTGCTGGGAGCCATGGCAAGCTAAATTCTTCCTATAATAAATGGGGCCTGCGGCATCTTATGCTGCCCCAGAGTTTATCTCTGCAGTGTATTTAAGATTAGGGGACAGGATGTATCCACTGATAAGAAAGATTTAGGGTGCCTGCTATCTCTGGGTTGCTCTTGACTTCCAAGAAGCAGCCTGTGTGTTGGGTGGATGGAATCCCCACAGGGCTCCACTCAAGCCCTCTGAAGACAGTCTGCTCTGTGTCCAGATCCCTTTCTGGTCCTCTTGACCCTCCTCATGCAGCAAGAAATCCCACGGGGAATGGCCTTTGGTTTGCGTTTATAAATATTCAACAACTCATTTCTAGTACCAAGTTGTTGTTGGTTTTTTTTTTTTTTTTTTTAAACCGTGTTTAACATTCTTGTCCGAGTGGAAAATTTTGTTCTTTGGAAAGCTTCTCATTCCAGATCCAGGTCAGAGTCCCCAGCAGAACTCAGAGAATGTCCTGGGGAAGTTTCACCATTGAGACTGTACACTGGTGGCCTTGATACGACTGTGGTTGGATTCTGGCCCAAGACTCCTAGGCCCACAAGACAAACAGAGAAAGAGGTTGTGCGGTTGGAGGAAGGGCTGTGGACTCTGAGATCAAAATCCTTTTATGGGGGACTGGAAAGATGGATCAGTGGTTAAGAGCAGTTACTGGTTTTCCAGAGGGACCTGAGTTCATTTTTTAGTACCCACATTGGGTGGCTCACAACAGCCTGTAACTGCAGCTCCTGTGAATCTGACACGCTCTTTTGTGACCCAGGGATTCCTGTTTACATAAGTCACAGACAGACAGACAGACATACACCTGTGATTAGTGACATTCTTGGATGTCTCCACATGATCATATTTCCATAAGACAACCAGCCTGTCGGTTTGTATGAGGTTGATTATGCTTGGTTAACGAACAACCCCCACATTCCAGGGACTTGCGACACAACAGGACATCTAATTCTTGCTCGTGCTACCTATCTCTCGTGGATGACAGCAGGGGTCTGCTCATGATATTCACTCAGGAACAGAGGCTGCTTAAACAGATGTTACTTTAAAAGTGGATGATGGTGATACCCAAGAAAATGATGGCTTGGCCTGACCTATCTAGACATGGAGGCTGGCGTAAGCTGGCTAGCCCTTCAAGAACATGTGGGAAAATTCCCAACCTCTAAAGGGAAGAGTTACAAAGTCCTCAGACACCACATTTCCTGTTCCAGTCTCACTTCTGACATGTCTGAAGGACACCTGTGGTGAAGATTAAATGAGACAATGTGTGACCTCATACTGTAAGATCATAGGTGTCCTGATAGGATAACGACAAGGGTCATGTATTGCCCTAATCTACAAGTAGATCTGCTGCTCAGTGCCCAGGAGAGAAGGTGAACAGAAATTTCTAATTTGCCAATGGAAAGCTCTATGCCTCTGAGGATTCTTGAGTTGTCAGGCTTCTCTAAAGGAGCCGAGACAATAGAATCTGCTGTTTACCCATCTGCCTTAGTTAGGGCTTTACTGCTGTGAACAGACACCATGACCAAGGCAGCGCTTATAAGAGCAACATTTAATTGAGGCTGGCTTACAGGTTCAGAGGTTCAGTCCATTATCATCAAAGTGGGAACATGGCAGCATCCAGGCAAGCACGGTACAGGAGGAGCTGAGAGTTCTACATCTTCATCTGAAGGCTGCAAGCAGAATACTGGCTTCCAGGCAGCTAGGATGAGGGCTTTAATGCCCACACCCTCAGTGACATACCTACTCCAACAGGGCCACACCCTGGGCTGAGCATATACAAGCCATTGCACAATCTGTCTAGATTTGCTTAATAAAATCAGCCTACACAGTGGTGGCTGACTGGAGACCCATAGATGGCTATATCAAAGCTCTGGTAGCCTGCCTTATCCCAAATCTTCCAGTTAGAATGCCGACCCAGTGTAAAACATCCCCTCATAGCAACATCTGGACCGGTGTTTGACCCACATCTGGCCCTATGCATAGCCAAATTGACACACAAAATGAACCATCACAATTTCCAACTTCTACTCTTACTTTTTGGGGGCAGAATTAGTCATATGGCTGGACTCAGCTACAAATTAGTCAGGACGTTCTGTCAGCTTTGTGCCTGAACCAAGACTTTTTGACTAAGTACCAGTCACCAGCATAGACAACTGAACACATTTTGTTATGTGGGGATGAGGGGACATATCCAACCGCGGTCTGCTGTGGGATCACCTTCAGCACTTTCTGCTAAGCCAATGTGGAAATCAGCCGGGACTTAGATGTGTGTGCCCACGTCTTAGGGAGAGCTGTAGATGGGGATCTGTGAGTCTGTGGTCTGTTCTCCTGGGGGAACAAACACAAATACTGTTATTGAAACCTTCCTCTGCTTTCTATTTGTTAGTTTTTAAATGTGTATGTATGGGTATGTGCATGTATGCACGCATACATTTCGCATGCCGGTGGAGGGCAGATGTTAAGGCATCTTCCTTAAACTTCTTCCAACTTTTTTTTTTTTTTTTGAGACAGAGTGTTTCAGTGAACTTGAGCATATCCATTCTGCTAGACTAACCAGCCAGTGAGCTCTAAGCATCCTCCGGTCTCTGCCTCCTCAGCACTAGAAATACAGACACAGTTGCCTTATGTAGCTCATATGTGTGACCAGGGGAATTTGAACCCAGGTCCTCATGCTTTGTGGGGCAAGCATGTAGTTTACTGATCTGGGTCCTCAGGCCTGTCACTGTTCTTTGCTTTATCCCATGTTTTCTCTATCTGGTGCTGCATTTGGAATCCTCTGTACCACTTCTGCCACTGAAGAACCTCCTGCAAATTGATGGAGTTCCGTGGCTCCCTTTTTAATATTGTCCCAGTCCGTTGTGTCCTTTTTGGATTCAGGGCCAGCTGTCCTTTGGCCACCATCTCATTCAGAGTTTTTGACAAGTCCCTTCCCAGTCTGGGCTCTGGCTTTCCTGGCTCTCTTGAGTGGAGCCGATGCGCTACATTCTCGGAAGTCCCTTCTGATGCTGGCTGGCATCCTGTGTACAGTTGCTCCACACCCTCTCCCAGTGGCAACGTTGTGCACAACTGCCTGCTTGGGTCCAGCTGGAGTTTGGTGACAAAATTTTCCTGCAGGAGGCTTGAAAGATCCTTCTGGGCCCTGTAGCAGGCACTAGCAAAGAGATTCTGTGCTACATATCAGCTGGGAAACATCATCCCAGCCTGATGGACTTCTGCCTGGCTAAAAGGGAAGCTGACAGCCAAGCTGGGGAGGCATGTAGAGGGCAGGGGCCAGGGACCAGAACAGCTTGGTCCAGCTACAAACAAGGGCAGAGAGCCTAGTCAGCTCTTTGAAGTGCTCTAGCTAAACCAAAGGCCAAAGTCCAAGGACGCAGACACTGTATCCACCCCTATAACATTTGTATCTGTCAGTTCTGACACCTTTCTAGACAGCCTGTTAGGAAGTTCAAAAGAGTAGCTATATGAGTAACTTCCGAAAATATATACACGTTCAAATACTAACAATGACTACTACTATTATTAGCACTTATCATTAGTAGTAGTAGTAATATTAGTATTACTATTATTACCATCATATTTGCATTATGCCACAAATTCCTGGTGCTAGATAGATGTCTGGAATAGAAGAGTGCATAGACATGAAATTAATTAGAATCGAGAGTGATGTCAGTTGTAACAGCAAACTCTGGATGTTGCCTTCACCAGTGCAAGTTGCTATAATAAATTGCCAGAGTGGTGACCTTAACAAGCATGTGTGGAAGTCCAAGTGGCAGGGGGCTGCTGATCTGATATCTGGTGAGGGTTGGTTTTCCAGTTCACTGGCAGCTGTCTTCATACTGTGTCCTTACATGGTGCAAAGCGTGCAGTAACTCTCTGAGATCTCTCTTCTGGGGACATTAATTCCATCTGTGATGGCTCAGCCTTTGAGAGCCACTCTCCCCCCCCCCACCCCCAAGGCCTTGTCTCTGAGTGAAATCATATTGTGCACTAAGCTGAATTTGAGGAAGCCACAGACATTCAGACCACAGTGCAGGGCAAAGCCTGGGGTACTGCAGAGGGGAACAGTTGGTTCCTTGAAGTGGGCAGAAGGCTCTATCATGGCTGGGATTATCCAGCCTGGTTTTGAAATTGCCCAGGTTCTTGGAGGAAGAGGACTGAGTAACCCTGGCTTGAGATCTCTGATCCTCAGATCTTATTGCTGAGTGGGGTGTAAAGGAAAGCTGGGAGTGGGGTGGGGTGGGGTGGGGTGTAGGTAAGATGTTGATGAAGGGTCTCAAACAGCTTAAAGAATTTAGAAAACTGAAATTTTAAATTAGTAAGTTGATATATTTTTTTTTAATAAAAGCTTTTCATTTCTATGTTGTTTGAAAGCAAATGTGCTTGTTTTAATTTTATTTAAAACCTGCCTCTAGAGGTGGTAGAGAGCTGCTTCAGTGCTGCTGTGTGCTGCCCTTGCACGGGACCTAAGTTTGGTTTACAGTAGCCTTGCAGGGTGGTTCACAATCACCTCTAAGTCCGGTTCTAAGGGAATCAGATGCCCTCTTTTGGCCTTTGTGGGAACTGCACTCAAGAACAGCCAGGCACATACACATGCAAACAGAGAAGGAGGAGGGAGGAGGGAGGGAGAGAGAGAGAGGGAGGGAGGGAGGGAGGGAGAGAGGGAGGAAGGGAGGGAGAGAGAGGGAGTGAAGGAGAGAAGGAGGGAGGGAGGGAAGGAGGGAGAGAGAGAGAGAGAGAGAGAGAGAGAGCGCACTTTTTTACAAAAGCCTGGAAACTTCCTTTCACTTAGAATTTACAGTCTGCCTCCGTCTTCTCTGCCTGATCTTTGCATTGTTTGAGATGCCTGGACAGGAGAAATGAGGTGAAACTTAAACTTTTAGGGTTTTTCCTCTTTATAAAGAATAACTTCCCCTTATCCAACGTAGGTCAGGCAGACTATTACAAAGAAGGGGGACAAACTAAAACAAATTAAAGCCAGTTCCATCTTCCATACAGGGTAGGTTTGACTACTGGAGGGTGGGGCTTTTCCTTCCAGTGGGCCTTGGAAAGCAGCCCCCTGCGTTGAAGGTCACGTGTTCTGACACTTAAACTAATCCTAGTGTCCAAGAGGATGAAAGGCTGATCCCCAATCCAGTCTAATCTGGACCTTGCCACTCATTATCCAAGAGACAGCAATTCACTCTGCTGGGAGTCACAGCAACAGTTCCTACCTTCCTGCACACAGTGAGCCACTTGGGTTTGCTCTGGGCTATCGCTTTGCTCTCTAAGTAGGTCCAGCCCTACACTAAAGCTGGCCTTGAGAAAGGGATCTTCCACCTCCAAGTCCTGTAGAATGGAGGGCCCATAAGCTTCTCACCCTAGGGACCAGGCTCCTCTCCAGTGTGTGTGTGTGTGTGTGTGTGTGTGTGTGTGTGTGTGTGTGTGTGGAAGGGCCAGTGCTGCTTCAGCACTTCCCCCTGAAGGACGCTGTCTCATCTTCCCTCACTCTTTCTCACCTTTCTTCTTTCCCACTTTCCCTCCTTCTCATTTCTTTCCCAGTCCTTCCTTCCTTTCCCTCCCTCCCCCACTTTTCTGATTTCCCCTCCCCCTCTTCCTTTATTCCTTGTGTCTTGCTCATCCAGAACATTTCAGGGAGTCTGTCTCTTTAAGAGAGGCAGCTAAGATCTCTGCACCCTGGGATTCTGATAGCCAGTCCTGCTTCTCCTGCTGAGTTCTGCTGGGTTGCAACTGGGATCCTCCTGAGCTCAATTGGGGTCCAGAATGTCTAGAGGAAAAAGTCCTCCCTTCCAATGATCTGCACACCCCCAGGAGTCCGTGGCCCCCAGGACTCCCTGCCTGAAACCTCTTAGTAGCTGGGCCTTGGCTTTGGGCCATGGGAGGCTCCTGGTTGATGTTTGAGGTCTGGACCTCAGAAAAGGAAGTTGGAAAGTAGCTGGATGTGTTCCGGTGAGTGTGAAAGAAACTTACTGCCCCATGTCCCTCCGTCGACTGTGGATTTCAGAGTGCAGATCTGGGGTTTGTTGCCCTGATTCTTGATGGCAGACTGGGATGGGCAGATGTGACGGGGGGGGGGGGCTGGGATTCCCTTGCATGCGGGGATAACCTCAGCTCCCCTCCCAGCTGTCATTCTTGAGGCATGAAGTTGAAGTTTGCCATCTGGATCAAGCTGGAGCCAGTCTGAAGACTGGTGATCAGGAGGGGCGGATGGCAGCCCTTACTCCTTCAAAATAAAGTGTAGCCAGTGTGGACTCTGGGGTACTTTGTGAAAATGCCCTAGAGGGGTATGGTCTCTAGACCCTGGGCAAAGAGCAGAACCATGTGGATCTGATATCCAGTGAAAGTTGTCTATCTCAGCAGGGGATTAGAGCCAAGCCCTCTTCCTCCTGGGCAAGGGGACAGGGACAGACCAGGCTTGCTCCCTAAGTCCATGTTGTCCTCTTGGACTGAAGAAAGCTGTCCCTGGACCACAGCACACAGTGCCATAGTGGGAGGTGTCAGATCTGCCAAGGGCAGGGAAGAATGGAGAGCCTGTTACTGTGCAAGCCTGGGAACATGGCCTCAGGCGGAGGCCCCGGTCACCAGAGTTGGCATGGGAACACATGGGCAAAAGGTCCAGGTCCATGCTGGGAGAACGGGACTGAGCCAGCACCCCATAGTGCAGAGCAAATGGTCCTCTAACCCCATTTCCTGGGGCATGCGCACAGGTGAAGCTGACCTCAGATGCCTGGGTATACCTATGCACGCATGCTTGAGGAAGCCCGAGTCCTTGGGCCTCCAGTGAACAAGGCAGAACTCAGTGGCAACTTCTGCTCTTCCAAGATCAGGGCTTCTACTTCAGGAAAGCCCTTTGCTGAAATCTAAGCTCTTCTTTGGGCCAGAGTCTGAACAGGGGGTTTGCTGAAGCAGAAGACGCCAGGAAGCAATCTAGATGTTGGGTAGATCTGGGTTTCTATTGGGGGTGGGGAGGATAAGGCTGTCTCCACAGAGTCACAGTGGTCACTACCACTTATTGTGTACCTTGAAGGCATTGGTGACTATGCCAAGGGCTTATCTACTCTTTAGATGCTATAGGAATTTGTGTGTGTGTGTGGTGTGTGTGTGTGTGTGTGTGTGTGTGTGTGT
>NC_034607.1:17120968-17129358 GCF_900095145.1 Mus pahari | reverse complement strand
TGTGTGGTGTGTGTGTGTGTGTGTGTGTGTGTGTGTGTGTGTGTGTGTGTTCAGTTGCACAATGCATGCATGTCTCTGAAGGCCAGAGGTCAGCTACCATCTACCTTATTTATTGAGATCTAGTGTCTCTATGGCCTGCAGCTTGCTGATTCTACAAGACTGGCAGGTCACGTCTCAGAGACCCTCCTGTCTCCTCTTCCATAGCACTGGGGTTAGAGGGACCTCTACCTGTACTTGCCATTTGTGTGTGGGTTCTTGGGATCGATGACAAAGGACTGTCTTATGAATCAAGTGATTTTTTTCCTGCCTCCATTCAAAGAAATTATTTGAGCCATGGATAGTTTTGTGAATTCTAAAGAAACTGAAGCTCAGAGGTTGAGGATCATGCCTTCTCAGAGATGGAAATTCACAAATGACACTTGGATATCTTCATCCACCTAGTCTGTCAACCAGCCACTCCCTAATCACCTCATCTATCCATTCCCTCATCTATCCATCGCCATCCCCTCATTCCCTCATCCTCTCATTCCCTCATCCCTCATCCCCTTATCCCCTCATCCCTCCATCCTCTCATCCCTTCATCCCTCATCCTCTCATCCTCTCATCCCCTCATCCCTCCTCCTCTCATCCCCTCATCCCCATTCCCCGATCCATCCATCCATTCCCTTGTCACCTTGTTCATCCCCCATCCCCCTACCCCTGTATCCCCCTCACCCTCCTCATCCATCCATTTTATCCATTTATTTAACTAAGTTGAACTACTGGCTTGCATGTATGAGCCATGTGATCATCACCAAAGGCACAGCAGGGACAGATGCTGTGAGGGGCTCGGGGGAGCACAACTGCACAGCCTACTTGTCCACCTGCATCCAGTCTTTTGCACTAAGCTCAGATAGCCTTGGGGGGGGGGTGAGAATGTTCTTCTCAAGGTCTGAGAAGGTGTGGGAGAATGTTTCTTCCTTGACAAGTGCTACATTGTGTTTTAGTGATTATCTAAAAGTTCTCTCTCTGCCGCCACCACAGAGCCTGCTACTTTTGTTGTTGTCCCAGTGTGTTTCTGATCAAGTTAGTATACTGTGTGGTCTCTTAAAATGACAGTGTCTAACATCTGGAAGCTCTGTGTTTTATACCAGAGTCTGAATGGGAGCCCAAAGGACCAGAGATGACTCAGAAAGGTTGCTGGGCTACCATAAGGGATGTGGTACAGCATCCCCTCAACTGGGCAGACTGGACTAGGGGGAGCAGAACAAGGTCTGATGAGGCCAGAGACTCAGAGAAAAACAAGCAGGTCAGGAGAGATGACCTTGAATCTGGGGCCCGGTGTCATGCTTTGAATACTGCCCCTCTGACATTCACAAATCTTTACACCTTCCTGGGTGGGCCTTTGCCGAGGGACACTGTGTGCTGAGGTTAGAGAGGGGTCTCAGGCCACCCAGAACACTGGCATCTCAGAGAGCAGTGTCTCCACCCCCCTCCCGCCTACCCAGCTTCCCAAAGCCTAGCTTTTTTCAGGACCTATCCATTGAGTGGCATGTCATAGTGCCAACCTCACTGGAGGTAGCCATGGCTATGACTAACCTCAACTATCCGGAATGACTAACCCTAACCATCCAGAGTGAGTCTTGGGCTGACCTGGTTCCTGGATATTTAACTGGGATGGGAAACTTCGCCAGTCCCGGAGGTTGCTGTTTCTCTTCCTTATCCGTTTCTTAGCCTTGGAGTGATGTGGCTTGTGGTCAGCCCCTTTTCTATGTATTTCATTGTATCTGCACGCACCGGTCTCCACACTCAACTGGTCTGCCGTCTCTTGTCCGTCCACCACTGGGGTTCTGCCAAGGTCTACTGCGAAGATCCTGAGAATAAAAGCTTTGGCTTTGATGGTCACAAGTTTCATATCTCACACCTCAGTTCTGTCTTTGGCCTTAAAGTAGCCATCATCTGTACATGAGCCGGGGTGGCTAACTTCTAGTGGAAGTGGGGTTGCAAAAGCCTCCAGGGCCAGTGTTGGCTTATGGGACATCCATAGACTAACCCTTGATGGAATCAGCCCCAAGAAGGCCCATGGCTGGTTCCCATGGTACGTCTTGTGTCTGTATGAGCTGGGATCCCCAGCCATGGGGACCACTTCCCTTCCCCCCTCCCCTCCTCTTCTCTTCCTTTTTCTCTGCCCTCCCTTTCTCTTCCCCTTTCTTTCCCCCTCTTCCCTCTTTCCTGCTCTTCTATTTTCTCCTCTATCCAAGATCTTATGTAGTTCAGGCTGTCCCCCAACCTGCTATGTAGCCAAGGATGACCCTGAACAGATCTTCTTGGCACTCTATTCCCAAGTAGTGGGATAACAGGTTGCTGCCAGCAAGCCCTGTTTCTCGCTAGCTAGGCAAGTAGTCTAGCCGCTAAACTACATCCCACCCCGCCCCACCCCACCCATCTTGAAGTTTCACTTCTCTTTCTTGCCTTCTAGCTTTGCTTATGGACTCTCCTTCACCGGCAACACCCATCCTTCACCCTGTGCCACCTGCTACCCACTTTTGAGTTTGACTCCATTTTTCAGGTCAAGTGTTTCCTCTTTGCATCTTGCTGTGACCTTCCTCCTCTTTATCCCAACCAACACAAGACATTTTCCCCTTTCCCGAGTCTTGTTAATTTTGTGCTGACTTACCAGTGGCCCTACATTTTAGCTACATTTTAATGAGTTATTCCTGACTTTATTTCAAGGGCAGGAATCAATGGAACTTGTCTCATCTGCTGCCTCCTCTACTCCTAGCTCCATTCCAACCAGAAACGTGTTCGGGGAAATCCTAGTGACCTCTCCCTCCTCCTGAGAGAGAGCCAGTGCTGCAGAAGGTGGGGGGTAGCTGTGCCCAGGATCACCTGTTGGACAGTATGGGTAAATCCAGCTCTGGTTTAGTAACCTGAGCTGGTGCTCCTACTCTGTGGGATCAAATGCCCCTGTTTGTTTTGACATCCCTTGGGGGGGGGGGGGCAGTGTTGGATGTTCTAGATTTCAAAGTAACATTTTTTTTTTCTTAGCAGCTACTGAAGGCCAGGCCCCTGCCAGCTCCTGGCCCCCTGTGTTAGTGTTTTCAGTTAATTCAGAAAACAAACCCTGGTCCCTGACCGAGACAGTGAGGCTGATAGAAACGGAGGAGCCAGTGGTCATGTCTAGTACAGGAGAGGATGGCCAACAGCTACAGGAGGATGGGCAAGCTGAAGGAAGGCCTGCGTGAGGCCGAAGGCACCTCAGATGCCCTCTCAGAGGGAGAAGGTTCCAGGGACTCACGCCAAGCAGAGTCCAGAGCTCAGTTTCTGCCCTTCCTGCCACATCTGGATACATTTGGACTTGATGCAGGAGGCAAGAGGCCACTTGGAAGCTGTCTTAAGAGCACGGGCTTGTCCCCAAGCCTGCTCATCCCCCTTTCCTGCTGCTGGAGGACAGTGGTGGAAGGGAACTGAGGGTGACTTTGGAGTCCCAGACAACTGACCTGTCCTGCTTCTCAGTACAGCTCCCCACTCCACCCCCAGCACCAGCAGCTCAGGTTTTAGAAGAGTTCATGACTGTGGTGCAATGAACAAAGCTCCTCTTGGGGGCCCTTTCCGAGCTGAGCTTGCTCACCACTCAGTGGTGCTGGGGAAGGTATGTGGACTCCTAGCTTCCAACAGGACATTTTGAGAGGAGGCCTCCCTCCATACTGCACGTGGCAAGTGATAAAGTCTCAGTAGATGCTGATTGAATGAAGGAATGTGAGTGAGCAGCCTAAATGACATGGTGTGGTTCCAGTTTCGGCTTCCTCCCTTGGGGCGTCCAGGCCTGATGCATGCCGGGAAGGTTCGTGCCGGTGGAGGAAGGATACAGTGAAGCCTGGAATGGGTGGGTCAGCAGAATCTTGGGGTGGGGTGGGGGTGGGAGTAGGGTGGGGTGTCTCCTCTGAAGATTCCAGTGCTACAGCTCTTTCAGAAAACAACTCTCTCAGACAGTACTCAACAAAACAGCTTGTGCGCATGCACTTTTTTTCAGGGCGAATGGAGGGATTGAACCTTGGAGAGTGGAAAGGGATTCTTGTTAGGGTAAAGTTTCATTGGCTGAGGTTTAAGGTTCTAGGGATACCTCATTTGTATGGAGAGGCATTCCAGGAAGTTGAGCTTGTAGTTTCTGCCAAGGATTAAGTAACATTCCTCAGGTAGAAGATTGGGGGTCAGGCTCCCCAGATGCGGCAGAAGCCCTGCTAAGAAAAGGGGGGGGTTCTCCATTTTGCACTGAGCTCAGGAACGCTGTCTGGACATGGTAGGCTGCAACCTCAGTAGCGAGGTGCAGCCGTATGGGGGCCTGGTAATTTTTCACTGTGAGGCTACAAGCAGCTGGTGTTAGGGGTCAGTTACTCATAGGCCACCTTCATGGGAAGGTATATGAACAGGCCACTTGAACCAGCATCTCCTCTTCTCATACCATGGTCCATGCAGGCGCCCAGAGGCTGACGGCTGGTTCATCTCTCATGTGCTCTAGACTGCTCTGGGTAGCGCGTACCATGCGGTTATTTGTGTAGATGCTAACATCTTGGCCTTTCTGTTCCTGGTCATTGTCTATGGTAGCGTGTGATCCCGCAGCCATGCACAGCATGGTGGATGAAGTGTGTGTGTGTGACTGTGTGTGGGGGGGTAAGGGGAGCCAGTAGGGCAAGGCCCCAGTTTGTGCCACAAAGGATGCCTGTGCTGGAGGCTGAGAGACACCTTGTCTGCGACTGGATGAGGAGTTATCTCCTTTGAAGCTTTTAATACTTAACTAGGAGGAGATAGGGGACTGCCAATGGGATATGACAAAAGCAAGAGCCCTTTGGGTCAGGAAAGACTCGTCCTGCAGAGAATTTGTTTATTCTTTGGCACACTGAGGTGCACTTTCCGAGGCTCTGGGGTGCGTGAGTCTACCCTGTTCTGGTTCTTGAGAAAAAGGACTGGGGGTTGGCAAGCACCCCAGCTTCTTTATGCGACAGCCTGTTGTTGAGAGGCATGTCACTGTGCAGGGTCACCTACTGTACTGTCCACCAGGCTGCCTCTGCTTTACAGAAGCATCCTGGTGCCTCCCTTCTGCAGGATCTGACACTTCCTCCTTCCCAGGCTGAGTTACATGTCATCCACCCATGCTCGCTTACATTGCATTCCACGGAGGATTCAGAAACATCGCTGTCCCTGCTTTCCAGGAGAACCCACTGCATCCTTACTGTGTGCAACACTGGGCCCAGAGATGGGGCATCTGAGCTGGGTGCCTGGGGGACCAGTTGCTGGGCTTTCTCAATTTGCTCTGTGGTCATGCCTGTTGTCACATCTCTTCCTAGTTCATCCAGGGAGATGGATGAACGCTTGGAGGAAGTTGCTGACAGACTAGAACTTTCTGAGAAACTAGAGACATGAAAAGCCCCCGGTGGGAGAGGTACCCTTTGTGACTTGGTCATTAGAGGCTCCTTTGCCCTTGGACCCTCAGCCCTCCCAAGCTAGTTGGGGCAGGGGGCTCCATGGATGATGGGAGATGGACTCTGAACAAGAGTCTCCATGCACGAGGACTACCATCTTTCTTTCTCTGAGTGGGGATGTGATGATGTCGGAGGGAAACAGACCTGCCTCTGTAGCCGTCTGGCTCCGGCAGCCCGGCTGAGCTGGAGGGAGAGCAGGCCGCCTGGGAATAGCTGAGAAGCATGTAAAGACCTTAGGTCTACATCCTCCAGGGCCAGGATGTGGCGTGGGACCCAGGCAGGCAGAAGTTCCCACCGCTTGGCTGGAGAGCTCCTAAATATTCCAGACCCAGGCAGCATCTCTCAGCAGGAGGGTGGCGGGGAGACACTTGCTGCCTGGGTCCAAACCACATCAGGACCAGGACAGCTCTGCAGTCCCACACCACTGACATTTTTCTTCCACCTGGACAGCTGCCAGGGGTCCAGCATCACTTTGCCCTGATTTGGAGTGAGAAGAGTCAGTGATGAACCCTTTCAGGCCCTAACAGGCAGCCTAACACGGACCTTCTCTCCTAACACGGGCCTTCTCTAATTAGCAGTCATCTGCTTACTGCATACCAAGGATTTGAGCCAGCACATCTACACATATCATATTACATAGTTGCCTCATTTAGGTAGGGGTAGAGACATCAAATGAGTTAACTGGGGCACGGGTATCACTTGGCTAAGCTCAGACAGTTGCTAAGTTAAGTTTCATATATCTGTCTGTATTTCAAGGGCCTGTCATGGGCTAGGCAGGGATTCTGCTCACTTTGGACAGCAATGAAAGCTGAGGAAAGTGTACAGCGACACATGCCTGGGCTTTCCTCAGCATCCACGAAGAGGCTGTATCAGGTTGGATCCCTGGGTTTTTGAAGGTGGACTTGCTGATGAAGAGAGATGATAAATTCATATGCTATATGGATTTTCAAGTGTGTAGGAAATGGAGAGATGAGAGGTTGACAGATCTGGGGAAGGGGAACTCCGAGGAGCCTCTCTGAGATGACCTTGCAGATGGTGTGTGCCGTTGACTACACAGTGATGGGTAATCGTGGCCGTCAATGTGACTGCATTGAGAGGCACTTAGAAGACTGGTAGGTGTGGCCTACCTCTGAGTGTGCCCATGAGGGTCTTTCTGAGAGATCTAACTAAGGTGACTAGAAGGACCCTGAGCGGGGGCAGTGACATATCAAAGGGTGGGGTCCCAGATGGGATGAAAGGTGAAAAGGAACAAGCCCCGGCATCCGCTCTGTTTCCTGACTGACATGCTGAGAGCCGTCCTGTTCCGCCGTGCTTTCCCCCACATTATGCTCGGAACCCTCCAAGACTATGAGCCAAAACTAATCCTTCCTTCAGCTGACTCTCTTGGACATTTGTTATGGAATGAATATCTCTCATGCACACATGCATGTACACACACACACACACACACACACACACACACACACACACGCATGCATCAACTTGATGTTCAGCAGGTGCCAGAGACTTCCCCAGCGGCTACATGTAACTCACTCATCCTCAAAGTTACCTGTTGAGGCAGATTATACTGTTGTTCTAGTCTTCAGATTGGGGAAATTCAGGGTATTTGTCACTTTTCTCATGAGTGCGACAAATTAGTCAGCATAAGAAACTCAGGGAAGGAAAAGGTTTGTCTTGGTTCCAAGTTTCAAAAGGACTTTCAGTCCACCATCGCAGGGAAGGCCCACTGACAACTAGAACGTCACAGGGCTGTTTCTTCGCACGGGACAGGATGCAGAGAAAGGCTGTCACTGGAAGCAAGTGGGCACATCCTTCAAAAATCTTTCCCTAGCATCTCACCAGCATGACTCACCTGGCGAAGACTGCACGGCTTTTCAAATCTCACCACGGGTTTGTAATCAAGTGTTCAACAGGTATACCCATGGGAGTCACTTCCAGACTCAAACCATACCACGGAGGCATGGGGAGCTAAACTGGCTTGCCAAACATGTCACAGATAAGAAGTGGCACAGGGGCCAGAATGCAGGTCCTCTGGCCCTGGTGTTCTAGCTTTTGACTGTGTGTTCCTTCCTAAACTGCTGGGAGAGTAGGTAGGCAGGAGGCTTCTGAGACCCCACCTAGACAGGCAACATCAGTGCTTTGGGATGGCTGTGTGGTAGCAGAACTTATACAGATGTTCACTGATGCATAACTGGACAGACATTCACTGACCTTCACCAATGGGTTGAAAAAGATCAGATCCCTGGGCTTCTGAAGGTGGACCTGAGAGCTGGTGCTGAAGAAGCTGAGGGCTCCCCAGTGTATCCACGGCCTCTGCACACACCTGGGGAGGGCTCAGTTCCCAGGGTCTCCTCTGAGAGGCGAGAGTGAGAGATGGCAGCCCCAGCAAATAGCTTATTTACCGTTCCTGCCTTGGTATTGACAGAGAGTGTCTCCCAGGTGTGTGTGTGTGTGTGTGTGTGTGTGTGTGTGTGTGTGCAGCTTAAATTCCACTATATATTAGAAGCCCTCAGAAGGAGGGTTGTTAGCCATTGGCTCAGCCAGGAATGAAGACCCACTGTGTGTGTGTTGCTGGTAGGCTCTGAATTCCCTTCCATCCCGGGGATGCAAGCATAGCATCTTTCTTTGTCCTTCCAGTTGGATAGTGATTTTCTCTACCTGGTTGTGTAACTGTACTAGACAGAAGTGATAATATCCTGCTTCATATTTTTAGCTTTTACTACACCGTTAGCATCATGTTATTGACGTTAAAACATTAATTCTCAATAAAATGAAGAAGGAAACTCCAGCTCCAAACAGGCATGCCATGTGAATCTGGGTGGATGTGAGTTTATTTTCTTTCTATCTTTCTTTCTTTCTTTCTTTCTTTCTTTCTTTCTTTCTTTCTTTCTTTCTTTCTTTCTTTCTTTCTTTCTTTCTTCCCCCCCCTCT
>NC_034607.1:17112136-17120838 GCF_900095145.1 Mus pahari | reverse complement strand
CTCTCTCTCTCTCTCTCTCTCTCTCTCTCTCTCTCTCTCCATCCCTCCCTCCCTCCCTCCTTCCCCCCTCCTCTCTCTTTCTTTTAAACAAATGTCTCAGTGGAAGGGACATTCTGAGATGGAGGCTGGCGGAAGGGAAGGAAGCCAAGTTGGTGAGAGGTGACTAAGATGACCAGAAGTGGCAGGAGGCAAGCCAGTGTCACAGGCTCTTTTTCAGGCTTCCTGCTTCTCCTCCTTAAGATGCAAATTTGGAATCGCCTCTTTTAGAAAGCCCTTTCTGGTGTCTTCAGGATCAGCCTCCGTCTGGGGAGTTCTAACCAGGTGGCCATAGCATTGGCTGCCCCTCTCTGCTCCCATTACCTGGCTGTCTTTCTCCTGACACTGTGAGCCTCCTCTCTTGTGTCATCCCTAGGCTTGTGCATGTATGTTATCCCACCAGGTCCTTAGGAGGCTGTCGTGTGTCTGACATAGACAGACAGGCTGCTGAATGTGCCTGAGGATACATGTCAGACACAGGGCCCAGGCAATGACAGAAGGTGGCATACCTTGGCATGGAAGCAATCCCCGAAGTCTGCAGCAGGGAATCAGTGCCAGGGCATGCCACTCATTGCGTGTGTCTGGTGTTGCTATGCCCTTCATGTGTTTTGTGCATGTCAGACCAAGGGCAGGAAGACCTGGCTGCATCTCACCATGGTTCAATCCAATCCCTGAACCCATGTGAGCACAGAAAAAATGCTTGTCATGGCGACCGTAAGTTTGTACTCCCAACTGTAGGGAAGTGAAGATGGGTGGGCCCTGGTGTTTCTGGCCAACCAACCTAGCTTATTCGGCAAGTTCTGGGCCATGAGAGGCTCTGCCTAACAAAAATATAGAGGATCATTGGAGTACCTGGAAAATGAATGATAGCCAAAGTTGACTTCAGCCCTACACACATGCACAGGCACACATGCAAATACATCTACTGTCACAGAGAAACAAAATGCGGATACATGTATGCGCATGCACACACAGAAGACTTGCAGAGCGTGAAAAGTAGCCCCTGCCCCTTTCCATTAGTAGAGTGTGAGTCCCCATAACCTGGTGTTTGCTCCCAGAGGGCAAGGGCTCTCTGTCATGATATCGGAATCCTTACTGTGTATCTCTGGTCTGGGCAACTGTGGTTGGATGAAGGCTTACATGGGAAAGAGTAGGGATAGTCATTGAGCTAAATCATGACAGACGGAAGGGTAGAGGTTGGCAAAGACGGCAGAGGAGTTATTGCGATCGGGTGATGGGGGAGGCTGCTGGTACCTGTTCTGATTTGGGAAGTTCCCACCAGGTGGCCATGGTAACACTGAGTCAGGATGGTTGGCTGTTGAGAGAGGAGGGATCAGGGGAGCTGTGGTGGGAAAGCCTATGCAGACAGAGGTCTAGAGGGAGGGCGTCTTGCTTTTATTTCACTTCTTTCCCTCTAGTATTTAGAACCGAAGGCATTTCTCAGATTCCTCAAGTCCCCAGGGCAGGGCTATGCGTTTGGGGGAGGGGGAGCAGTTTAAACAAATGAGTCTGGACACAGGCATGTGGAGAGCGGTCCAGGGAGCTGGGAAGAGGGGAAAGTAAATTGCAGCGTTGGAGATAAGGAGGTTCATAGTTTGAGTGGCAGAATCTCAGCCCCTCTGCCTGACAGATGGCATAGACCCCTGTGACCCATTTCACAGAGTCCTGACCTTTCTCTGTGTCCCGACTTTCAGCTCCTATTCTGGCTCACATGAGCTCATATCCTCGGGACTTGGTGCTTTTCTGTGTCGTTTTCTTGAATTCAAACCTTCCCCAGTCTTCTCTCTTTAGAAATAAAATCTGTGTAGGTGGGTCCATATGCATTCGTGTGTGTGTGTGTGTGTGTGTGTGTGTGTGTGTGCAGGTGCACGCGTGTGAGTACACGCATGTGGAGGCCAGAGGATAGCCTTGGCTAGTGTCCCTTGGGTATTATACACTACCATTTGGGGGTTAAGGTCTCTCACAGGCTTTGAACTCACGGAGTAGGCTAGGTTAACTGGCCCTGCCACGCTCAGGGGTTTACCTGTCTCCACCTTCCCAACACTGGGATCCCAAGTGTGAGTCGCCATGCCTGGCTTTTCTACGTGGGTTCTGAGAATCAGACTCAGATCCTCGTGCCTGTAAGGTGGACACTTCACCACCTCAGCCATCTCCCCAGCATTCCTCCAGCCTTCCCAAAGAGGCCCTCTTCCAACAGCCATGATGCAAACACCTACAGTGTATCAGTGGTCCTACCATGGGCCAGGCAGCTGCCTCCGTGCCCCAGGTACCTTTCTTTAAGTCGCAAAGGACATATTATGTCATTGTCGTGAGGACCTCTAGCTGATATGTGATGGAGCACGGCCCCTGACAGAATGAGGAAGCCACCCAAGAAGGCATGAAATGTCTTAAGTTGTTTGGTGGTGGAAAGCCTTTCCCCTCTCTGCTTAGAGCTGGGAAAATTGGGTCGGGGACAGGTGGCTGCACTTGAGCCCATGGCAAACTTTCGGCATGCAATGGATCTGGCTCTAGGCTGGCTGAAAACCTTCCCCCACCCACCTTGGATCTGGAGGATGCTCCGTTGTTGACTCCTTCCCGTTCTCCTGTTTGTGAGCTCTAGGTAAAGGGCAGGGGGTTCAGATTTCCTGAGCAACCGTCTCTCTTATCGAACACACGAATGCCACCAACCCTTGGGAGCAGAGGAACCTTCCTAGCTTCTTGCTTCCAGAAGAGGCAGGACTGGTGGTGCCCCAGGCACACCGTGGAAGTTTTGCACAGTCAGACCATTCAGCCTGAGTTTTGCATCTTTGGGGATGGAGCCAGTCTCAAGTGGAGTTGAGAAAGAAAGCCTGGCCACTTATTCTTTCTCACCTCCCATCCCATCGTCAGGGATGAGGTGAGGCATCTGACCCATGACTCTGGGAGGAGCTGTGAATTGGCCTTCTCACCTCCCTTGCCCCCTTCTCTTGGATCAGCCACCGGCAGGGTGGGTGCATCTGGGCAGGTCTTGGTGAAGAAGTCAGAGGCCCATCCCTGTGGAAAGGTCTACCATTAGTGAGAGGGCTTATGAGTTGGCCTTGCTTATCAGGAAATTCAGAAATCTAAAGCCACGGACTCACAACTGCTCTTTCAGGATCATGGCAGGGATTCCAACCTCCATCTGTCTGCTTCTCGCATGCATTTCCCCCATTGGTCCTGAGCTGGAGCAAGAGGATGAGATTTTCGTCTATGGGGGAAAAAAACAACAAAACCCAAATCAAAACCCAGCACCACTTTATGGAGCTATTGTTGAGTTTAGTCAGATGGCTCATTCGAGCTGGCCCCTTAGTCAGAGGTCAATCAACATTGCTGCGTGGGATTTATAACCCAGCCCTTTCTGGTCTTCCTACACCCTCCCAGGAGAACTGAACTCCTAGCCTCCAGCCTCGCCCAGCAGCTCAGACTTGACAGTTAACACCTTCATTACTACCTGAGTTCATCACTGAACGTGAGGCCCTCCTGGTAGCAATTCATGAGAGGGTCTGAAGGTGAGAGAAGCAGGCGGATTCCTGTGGCGTAAACATGGTTGTCAATGTGATGCTACCACCAACGAGCGGTGGGGCCCGCTTGGTTCTCTTTCTGCATCCAGCTTCCTCAGGTGTCACTGAGAGATCACCGTGACAATGACCTTGTCTATTTCTTATGATTTGAATTGTGATACCTGGGAGCACTTGCCCTACTGGCCTCTATCTACCCAGGCCCCAGGGTTACCTGTAGCTTCTTGCTCAGTTGGCTTGGAGTAGGATCCAGGTGCTGCTGTTGACGATGTAGCTAAGAATGAGATGCTAAGGGCTCCACTCACAATCGTTGCCGCAAAGAGAAGAGGTGAACTGTGGGAAAGGGTGGTATAGGTTCTGCCACGGACGATGGCACAGACAAGCCAAAACTAGTCTTGTGTCCAGATCACTCAGAGGGAACTTGCAGAGCTGCAGGTGCCTGGCTCCTGACCCCATCCTGGCCCACCTGGAACTCTGAGGGCATCTAGGTGACTGGGCCACTGGGTGCCTTGGGATGCAATGCCGTCTGTGATCCAGCAGGCAAAGGTAGCAGGGGAGATGAGAGCCTGGGAACCTAGGCTCTCATCCAAGGGTAGTTTGGCGCGTGGTTTTGACCTGAAGCCAAGAAGAGGTGTGAGAGGAGACTAGTGAAGCAGAGAAGAAAGGGGCTGGCTCAGCCTGGGCTGGCAGACAGACAGACCAGCGAGGACAGTGCCTTGCAGAAACTGCTCCATGCTTAGGGCTCATGAAAGCTGAGGTGAGCTGAGCCACAGCCAGCCATTCGAGGCTTTGCACGCTAGTCCCCTAGATACTGTGACAATAGAGTCATGTCACCAGTGCCTGGATGGAATGGGAGGGTCTACTTGGGTGAATGCAGAATTGACAAAGAACACTTGTAGGGAGAACTAACTGGGTGTCAACACCAGGTAATTTATAAACAGGACATTTTGTGTGTGTACATGTATGTATGTATGTATGCGTGCCTGTATGTTGTATGTGCATGTGTGTGTATGTCTCTGTGTATGCATGTATGGTGTGTGTGTGTGTGTGTGTTGGGGAGATGTATAGGAGCTTTGGCCAGTTGGTCAAAATCTGTTTGTAGTCCCAGGGAGTTATGTTCTGTGAACCTTGACCCAGTGGTTTGATTTCTCTGTGCACTTCTGCTCAAACTTAAGACTTGGGTGCTAAGACCGAAGTGGAAGAGTTTCTTGAGCTCCTGGTAGAGAAGAACTCTGAGGGCAGGTCAGTTGCTAGAGTGATTGCCCAGCCTACATGAGACCCTGGGTTCAATTCACAGCATGCCATAAAACTGGATATAAGAACACATGCCAGTCATCTCAGAACCTGGAGGCAGAGGCCATAGGATCAGAAGTTTAAGGTTGTCCTTGGCTACACAGAAATTTTGAGGACTGCTTGGCCTATGAGATCCCTGTCTGAGAAAAATCAGTTTCTTTTTAGGAGGAAGAAATAACACCTAGGCTGTGCCTGATGCAGTGTGTGACTGGCAGCTTACAGCACTTCTGCTAGGCCATCCCCAGAGAGAATCGGGAGGCAGGGTCAGTTCAGAAAGAGGTCCACCCATGTTCCTGGGCTGTATCTGAGTGGAAATCTATGGAGGTGGAGGTCAGGGAAAGGCGGGTTCCCTAGGGATCGTTGGATTTGTCTATGATAAAAAGCTGGAAGGGGTCGTTTAGAAAGGAGAGAAGCAGCCATGCAAGCTCTGAACCCTGGCTGTGGAAATGAACTCTGATGGGCAGTCTTTGAGCAGGGTTGGCCGCAAGGGAGGTACTGGGTCTTGGGACCAGAAGCAACTACAGAGAATAGGGAGAATTTCAGGCAAGTGGGTCACCGAGAAGAGGGGACAGACCAGGGAAAAGGGTTGGGGTAACAGGTGGAGTGACAGTATGCAAGGAGGTGGCACACTGTTTGGAGATTTGCAGGGAAACCCTTTCTGTGAAGAGAAAGGAGCAGGGCCTGCAGGAATGTCAGGCATGAAAAGAAAACGGGCTAAAAGTGAGGTGCTCAGGCAGGGCGTGGAGACCTTGGGTGGGGGCTTCTAGAAGAAACCTCAGCTTCTGTAGCCTGCTCCTTGAAACACTTGGAGAAAACTATCTCCTCCGGCATTTGTGTGCAGCATGGGTTGTTGGGAAGGGGCATGATCAAGAGCAGTAGGGTGTACCTCTCATCCTTGTACACCATGCTGAAACATGTTTAGGGCCAGCCTGGGGAGCTACACACATAGCGTGCTCTAGAACAGTCTGGGTGACATAGTGAATCCTTGTCTCAAAAACCAAAACCAAAAGGGTTAGACAGACGGTTCAGTGGTTAAGAGCACTGGCTGCTCTTGCAGAGGAGCCAGGGGTCTCAATTCTCAGCACAGATACAACCCTCTGAACCTCCATGCCCTCTTCTGGACTTTATGGGGACTGTATGCATATGTTGTACATAAATACATGTTGGCAAAACATTCAGACACATAAAATAAAAATAAATAAAGCTTTGAAATAAATAAAATAAAATAAAATAAAATAAAATAAAATAAAATAAAATAAAATAAAATGGAAATGAAAAACCAGAAATGAGAGATTCAGAAATCAAAATGCCCCGAGTTTACCTGGGAATTCCACTTATGATTTAACTGTACAAATCTACAAAAGAATATTCCTTCCTGTCACGTGACCCCTCTTGAGAGTATTCGGCCAAGATCTGCACGCCTTTTAGTGGTTGCTGGAGAGGAAAAGACCTGGGATCCTTAGGTATGCACGAGGATTCATTTCTTAGCAGTGAATTCCTCTCATTTCTTTGTATACCTGGCTGTTCAAATTAATCCGTGTAGAGAGTGCTTCCAGGACACGGCAGGGTGCCAGAGGCCATTCTCTTGGGACCAGAATCTGGATGAAGCAAAGTCCATTGTTATAAAAATATAAACACACGCAAAATAGCTCAAATACTATGATTCCCTATGAACTGGCATTTCATGAGGTTTGGGGGGAGAGCAAGCATGTATTAGACTGGCCAGAAATGCTACTGCTTTGCAAAAGTAGGGATAGACAGAGAAAAGATAGATGGAGAGAAGAACAGGTGGAGGTGGATACTAAGGACAAGGGCTGGGTTAACGCAGAGACCCACAGGAGATGGAGCAGCGCAGTTCTTGACTTTATTTCAAAGCTCAGCTAATCTCATGCTTTTATTACTTATCCAATTCTAGAATGATGAAGGACATAGAGTCTTTGTGCAGGCTTAATGTATTGCTACTTTAATACCATATCTTATCACGGACAGAGTCAGGACTCTATTGAATACAGCAATTCATTAGCTCTTATCAACTTCTTGCCTCCGGGGAGAGGGGAGATTCGCCGCAGCTTTCCATGCCTGCTAGTGCCAGAGGAGTAAGTGGGTCACCATGATAGGAAGCATGGTAGCTTGGCGTGGAGGAGGGAGGCCGGAGAGGGAGGAGAGAGAGTGCAGGGATGGAGGCCAGTTCTTGAGCAGTGTGGATCAAGGCCATCGGGGCAGGAAGCCACCCAGATTAAAGCAATATATGTCTCCAGTCCTGCCCATCCAGGGACTGTGGGTAAAAGATTTGGAAACATACAGGGAGTGGCTAGCCCAGGGCTGCTCTTCCTTCAAAATCCTGTCAGGGTTGGCCACTGTAGAGACCGGGAAGGACCAGCTTCGTGGTTTTCAGGACTCGGGGTAAGAAGAAAATGCAGGGTTTCTTATTTAAAACATATTAAAATTTTCAGGACAGTGGCGGGAGGATGTCGATCGAGAGTGTATCCAGCTGGCATCCCGAGGGTGTCCCATGAGGACCAGATCACTAGGACCGCTCTCGGGCGGCATGTGGTTGAGATGACGCGGCCGGATGGCTTCCTACAGCTGGGGCTCTGAGCCAGGCTGCCCTCTGCAAAGGCCAGGTTCTATTCTGAGAACTGGGATGGCGAGATGAGTGAAGATTCCGGACTGCCATGCTTGCCTTAGACAGTGCCACAGCGGTGTGGACGCCTTCTGTTTACACTATTGCTGTCGTTCGTACCCTCCGATCTCTGCGTGGTGGAAAGGCTGTTTCTGAGTTTTGGAATTAGTGAAATGGAGTTTTGCATGCTTTGTGCACTTTACTTGGGCGAGCTACTGGACTTGTTGAGCCTTCATTTCCTTGTTTATAAAAAGAAGCGCAGCCCAGCCTGGTGGCACAGGCCTATAATCCCAGCTACTACGGAGGCTGAGGTGGAAAGATCACACATTTGGGTTCTATCTGAGCTGCACAGTCAGTTCAAGGGTATTCTGAGTAACTTACTGAGACCCCCGTTTTAAAACTTGAAAGGTTTCTTAGTACTGAAGATGTAGCTCAGGGGTAGAAAAGTGCTTAGCATTCGCAAAGTCCTGGGTTTAGTCCATAATATCTCAAAAATAAAAACGGACATTAAATCATAAAACCTTGTGTGCAGGATGCTGGGATAATTAAATGCAACAACCATAACTAGAAAGTGAATTTCCAGGCTTGGTGGCACAGGCCTCTAATGCCAGCTACTTGAGAGGCCGAGTCAGGAGAATCCCGAGTTCAAGGCTTGCCTGAGCTACATTCAGAGTGAGTGCAAGGCCAACCTGGGCAATGGAAGCTTGTCTCAAAATAAAAGGTGAAAATAAGACAAAAGGAAGTCGGGGTGACTAGGCGTGGGGGGGGGGCGTGGAACTTAGTGTGCTCGAGACTCTGGGTTCAATGATCAAATCTCAAAAAAAAAGATGTGGGGGGCGAGGGGAGGGGGGAGAAGGAGAGGGACAGGGACAGGGAGAAAAGGCAAGGGTTATGAGTCCCCCAGCTTAGTGTACTGAGTGTCCTTCCTGGAGGTGTGTTGGGCTTGGGTTTGTTTCCTTTCCTTAGAGGGCTGAAGCACTGGAGCTGTTTGGGTGCTTGATTGACACTGACTTATGTCTTCCATCTCAGATTCTCGGGAGCAGCTAGAACTTACCAGTTGATTTTCCACGGCAAAGGCCGGGCCCACCCCAGTGTAACACACAGCAGAAAGTCCAGTTACAGTTGCTAGGCACACAGCATGCACATGCTTACATGTATTCCCATGCACCTATACACACTCACACATACCTCTCTCTCTCTCTCTCTCTCTCTCTCTCTCTCTCTCTCTCTCTCTC
>NC_034607.1:17106880-17112121 GCF_900095145.1 Mus pahari | reverse complement strand
CACACACACACACACACACACACAGATACAGCACACATATATACACACACTACTCACACACATAGACCACACACATAGATATACCACTCACACACCACTCACACAGATACACCCCACTCACACAGATACAGCACACATATATACACACACTACTCACACACATAGACCACACACATAGATATACCACTCACACACTCCACTCACACAGATACACCACACACACACCCCACTCACACAGATACACACACACACACACACACACACACACACACACACCACTCATACAGATACACCATACACGCATACATACCACTCACACAGATACACACACCCCATTCACACAGATACACCACACACGCACGCGCACACACACACACACACACACACACACACACACACACACACACTGCTGCCAGGATCAGATATCGTGTGATAGGTATGAGCCCTCCTCCTCCAGGCATTACTGCTGGTTACAATCAGTCAGGCATCTTGATGTCCCTCAGTTGCTGGGAGAGGCACCAGGTGACTGAACTCAGGTTCTGGCCCACTGCCATACCAGCACCCACTCAGTGGTCTCTGCTCCCAGGACATCGTGTGACTCATGGGAAACTGAAGTAAAGACTCCTTGTTCTCCAAATCACAGTTCCTCAATATGGTGCCTGGGCATCCCTTTCCAGGCTGAGGGTGAGCTGGTGAGAAGCTGGCATGGCGCGGCTTTTCTGGGATGTGAACAACTCCTCTGTTCATGTTGTTGGCAGCCGACTAGTCTTTTCCTGCTTAGACTGGAAACTCCAAGCAGTCATGGTGTGCTTCTTGAAGAGTAACACATATAGCAATGTATGCATACAACCTACCCCAAATATACCACACAAATATACCACAGTACCCACGCATATACACCGTAGCTCAGATATGGCACTTCACGCACTGACAAGTATCACTTCCGCTAACGCACCATATGTACAAGTCACATATACCCCTAAACACTCACCCAAACACATATACAAGGCTCAGTATATAATACAGCTTGCATACAGACACACATCATACATACACACTCCTTACACAAATGTACAAATCCTCCTTGTACATGTGATACCTACACACACCTCACATGCACATTTATCATCTATATACACATACCACATACATGTACCACCTAAACATGTACATCACACATGCACATTTATCTTCTACACACATGCTCCACCCATGAACATGTAACATCTACACTCCGCAAACACACATATGTCATCTTTACCTAGACAGCATATACATGTATACCATTTACACACCAAATGCATACACACACATCACTGCCGCCCATGTTCACTTCCCCATTGGGGCAGCCAGGCCAGTTGGGCACCTAGCTGGATTGGAGGGAGGCAAGCTGAGCCAGGCATGCGTGAGTGCAGTGCAGGGTCTTGGTCTGTGATGAACACACCTGGGAACAGCTTCAGAGAACTGGTTCATTTACAGGGGGTGGGGGAAAGGGTATTTATGCCCCTGGCGAGGTGGCCGGGGTCTCTGGGGCAAGGTATGTGTGGCCATGTACCATTACCCAGGGAAGGGGTGCTGGAAGGTGTTTCATCTACACACTCAGGGACTGGGGGTGGGGGTAGGGGGAACCTTACAGGATCTAACAAGGAGTGAACCCTGATAGCTGTCAGGGTAGGAGATTCTTGCTAGGGTTGGTGGTGAGGGAGCCTGCTTATGGCACAAGGCTGGGAAGTGGGAGGGAACCAACTCCTGCTGTCTCCTCAGTAACCAGGGCCAATATAGTCCCACATGCTGCCTCAACATATATAGCACATATGTTCATATTCCACCTACATGCATACTTTTCACATCTATATCTATACACATATACCATAGTCCATATAAATTATCTTTAACATATACCGCATATCATCTGCACATATATACAACTAAACAAATATGTACATATATTTACAGACCTACTTCATGTATGCACATATACCTTCTACACACCATACATATACATGAACCATCTGAACATAACCACACAACCACACACATACACAATATTCAAGAATATACCATATACACTTATGCCTTCTACACATATGCACATCTCACATGTGCTTGTATTATCTACACACATCACACATACGCTCTCTACACATACATGCATATCTACCATCTACAGCCACCACATATGTATATATACCACTTATATACACTACACATATGCAATCTACACACAGTACACATGCATATATACCATGATAGAGCACACATCGACACATACCAACCACATGCACACATACATATGTCTCACACACACACACACACACACACACACACACACACACACCACAGATGTGTACCACACATGTACATATACTATCTACCTATGCAAATTACACACATGCACATGTCCCTTTTTCTCACCGGACATATACACATACAGATCTAAGGTACTGCCCACATGCAATATCTACCTATATCATCTACATGCACTTTTACACATACACATACACCATTCATCTATACCTTAAATGAAAATTTACCACCCACACATACCACACTCATATAACATCTATGTACACTTTACATGCACATTCTTTGTTAGAAAGAATTAATGACTTGGCTGACAGATGAAATGGTGTGAACAGGCTGAGGAGGGAGTGAAGGATCACTTTGTACGCATCATTTATCATCTAGTAGATCATCTGCCAGCCCGGACTTTGTATGAACCATTTATCGTCTAGTAGATCACCTGCTGGCCCTGTCTTTTGGTCCCTGCCCTCTCTGTCCTACTTTACCTCCAAGAAGGTAGACTCTACCTGTAATAGAGGATTTGTGTCCAGTCAGGTCCTGGGCTACACATATGGCCTTCTCTAGATGCCAAGATGCTGAGTCTGGCATATAAGAGGGCATTGAGTGACAGGGACGATCCGTGAAAGGTTCAGAGAGGGGCCATGTGTGCACACTAGGCCAGGCTTGCTCCGAAAAGGAACTTGATTTGTTCCCAAAGAATTCTCTCCCTAGCTCTGCCTAGGCTCACGCTGCCAGTCACAGAATAGAGCTGGCCTGACGCCTCTGAGTCTAAGCCTGGGTTCCCTACACTATGTGACCCAGTAAAGCTTGAGAACAGAGCACATGAAGCCAAGGAGAGTGTTCATGTGTTCATTCTTTTGTGCCACACAGGTATGTGGGGTAGAGCTGAAGCACTGGTATCACGAACTAAAGGGGGCTGGTGGCTCAGTGTCAGCTTCACGACAGGACCACTGGACGTGAATGGAGTTCAGAACACACACTTGTGAGTCCTAGCTGGGTCTCTGGGCAGCTAAGCATTGTTGACCAAGCAACTTAACAGCTCTTGCAGCTTTACTACTTGATAGCCTAATTTACAATACTGCTATGATATTTGTGTCACTATTGGACCAGTGTGAACATTTTCCCAGGCCTGTTATCGTGGCTCAGGGTGTTTTCTTCTCCTCTAGTAGCCTGGAGAACCCCTTCCGGGTCAGAATCTCCAGGTCAGTACCAGCTGGATTTCTCCATGTTCTATGGCTCAAGTGTACAGTGTCCTCAACAATAAGGTCTTACTGTCAAGTTCTAGAGGGTAACCAAGAACATCGGCAACATCCTGTAATGTTTGGTGGTGGTGATGAGGGGATGGTGTCTATGGGACCTCATCAGCCAACAATTCCAGAAGAGGTCGCCGCTTCAGGCTCTGGGCTTTTTACTTGTTAAGCTGTGGGGGCTACTGGAATCATGAACTTTTTATAGGGCAACCCTACTTAATATCTCTGTTTGTCTCTGTCTCTCTCTGTGTGTATGTACTATGTACATATGTATGTGTATACACATATAGCTTCTAGGATAGCCAGTTTCCATACCACTTGTCCAAGGGGTCCACAGTGTTAGCCATCCCTTCCATGTTCCCTTCTCTACCCTACCCCCCATCCTCCACCCCATTTGACTCATTCCAAGGTCACTGTGGCGAGGATCTCAGCACCACCAGAACAACTCACAGGAAACACACAAGTCTGAGTTAGAGATTCTGAATCTGTAGAATGCTTGAGAAAATCCTGAACTGATCCTGACTTAGGGCATTGGACAGGATCGCTGAGGCTTACGGGGTTATCACAGTTCACATCCCTGTGCTGTCAACTAGCTGTATGATTACAGGATGCACACACAACCGTACCCCGTACATGTGTCTGTGCACATGTATGTATCTGCTTATAGAAGCTGGAGGTCAGCCGCTGGGCTGTTGCTCAGCGAGTGCCAGGGATCTATCTACCTGTCTCCCTCTCCCCAGTGTTGAGATTATAAATACGGGCAGCCACAAATGGCTTCCCATGTGGGTTCTGGGAAGCTGAACTCAGGTCCCTCTGCATGCACAGCAAGCATTTTTCCCAACTTGCTCATCTTCCCAGCCTCTTAATTACTGCTTTAAAATGACACCATTGATCTATGGTCTACATGGGTATAAAATGGCGATCTATCCCAGTGTCTTTCATACTGTCAAATTGGAAGTATTAGCACTATTCTGTCTTTAATTAAGATCAAGAAATATATACTGCTGCTGGCGGCTTTACAGTCCCGGGACGCAAGCTGTGCAGTGTGACGTGGAGAAGGGTCATGGCTTAGGGGTGAGGGCTAGTGGAGACCAAATGGGAACAGAATCAAGAGATAGGAAGTCCTTCCTGCTTGGCTTGGGGTGGAATGTGGGGAGCTGGGATGCTCAGAATGGGCTGAGGGGAGCCCCTTGGGAAACCTTTCAGAAGGGATTGAGCCAGAATGTTGGAGTAGTGGAGTCCTTGGAGATGCTCAGTCAAAGGCAGCTGTTACATTGGAGGGAACTAAGTCTCAGAAAGGAACACTAGGAAATGCCATGACTATTTTCCTGGAAGTATAGAGACAGAGCTGGGGCCAGCCCCAGTCTCAGAGTATGGAGGCACCGTGAGGGTGAGTCTCTTTCGGGGTGCTTACAGCTCACAAAATGATGTTAAGCTTGTGGCTCTGTGTTCCCAAGGCAGGGGCTGCAGCACTGGGGAGGCTTCTGTGGAGAGGAAAGTGGGAGAAATGAGGGAGGCAGGTTCAGTCCCTCTGGCCTGACCTCATATCTGCTGGGTTTCCTTCTGTTCTTGCTTCCTGCTAGCCCCTGCGGCTTCTCAATTCGGTTCCTCTTTTTTTTTTTTTTTTTTGGTTTTTCGAGACAGGGTTTCTCTGTATAGCTCTGGCTGTCCTGGAACTCACTTGGTA
>NC_034607.1:17099708-17106496 GCF_900095145.1 Mus pahari | reverse complement strand
GAGAGAGAGAGAGAGAGAGAGAGAGAGAGAGAGAGAGAGAGAGAGAGAGCACATGTGCACACGCATAAGCATGTGTGGAGAAGCCAGAGGAAAATCAGGTATTGCTCTTCTACCTTCCAAACTCTTTTGACATATAGTCTCTCTCTGGCCTGGAATTTACTAAATAGGATACACTGGCTGGCCAGCAAACCAGCCAATCCCAGGGTCCCAGGTCTGGGATCACACTCACAATTCTGTCTGGCAAGTACTCACATAGATTCTAGGGACCGTGCTCAGGTCCAAATGCTTGTAAGGCAAGAACTTCACCATCTAAGCCATCTCCCCAGCCTCCAGCCCTGGTTTTAATCAATGTGCAACCATTATGTATACCTGTGGAGCACAGGCAATGTGTCAATACATGTCCATTTTATATAATGACCAAAATCAAGGTAATTAGCTATTTGTCACCCCAACACCCCACCACCTCTTTATTTCCTTCTCTAACTACTGAGTTTCGAGTACAGGAAAAGGCCAGTTCCTCATCCTCATGTCTTGGTTTCTGGAGATAAAACTGAGTGACTCCTGAATTCTGGCCTGGTCCTAAATATGCTCAGAGACCCATTGAAGGAGTGTGCCTCTGGGAAGGGCCAGTCTCATCTGTAGTGACCCTGAGACGAAAACCCGGCAGCCATGTTGGCCTCACCAACTGAGCACACAGGTACCCCTGGCATTTTTACATCTATGGCCTTGTCTAGAATTCTTCTCAAAGAATGCCCTGGGGAAGACACTATTATGTCAGCATCTCAGATGAGGCATCTGGGCTCTGAGCTAGGCGATACCTTTAAGGTCACTACCAGCCAGGAGTCAACGCCCAGGTTGCCTGGCTTCCTCCAGGCCTCTGCTCCTGGCTCTGGCAGCAAGTGGCTGGAGCTAAGAAAGCAGATGAGGGTCTCTAGGCATAGCTCCCCACACTGGGAGGAAATGTCACAAATGATAAAGGCTATGGCAAGGATACTGGCCAACCAGAGCAGTCGTGGCTGTAAACAGCTCATGTAAACCTGTACCAGTGTGGGTCATCTGGCCCATAGCCCTAATTTGACATGGTCTGGTAGGAACAGAAGAGAAGACTGAGGAAGATGCAGGGTGCAGGAAGGTAAGGGATGGACAGCAAGAATAAGGGACCACAAGTCCTCCTAGATATCAGTCTGACCCTCCTAGAGTTCTGTCATTCTACTAGCTTAGCCTCCCTTCTTCAGCTTCTGGAAGTTTCTTTCTATGCTTAGCACTCAACCTAGAGATGTCTTGCTCACCAGCTCCCCTTGCATTCACAAGGCTGATGGACTAAAGGAGACCAGCTTCACAGTCTCCACGCTCACCTTCAGTCTCCATGCTTCACCATCTGCCTTCAGATTCAGAGCCTGACAAAGCCTGACACAGGACACTAGAAGTCCCACCCACTCTGATGGTTAATATTGACTGTCAAGTTGACGTTGTCTAGAATTAGCAAAGAGGCAAATCTCTGGGCTTGTCTGTGAGGGATTGTCTGCATTGGGCTAACTGAAGTAAAAGTACCATCTCTGTCCCACGGGCTGTATTCTCAGGCTGCATAAAAATGAAGGAAAAAAAAAACAGTTGTGTGCTAGCCTCCCTCCTCCATGATGACTACAGATGTGATGTGACCAACTGCCTCCCACTCCTGCCTCCATGTCCTTTCTACCATAAGATAATAGACCTGCAAATTCTCTTAAGCTGCCTTTGTTGAGTATTTTGGTCTCAGCAATGAGAGAGTAACAGACATCGTAGATCTTCATCATCAGCTGCCAAATCCCATGGGAAATCACCAGGCAACCCTCTTCCCTCATCGGAAGCCTTTCCCATCGTTGCTCTGGATACCCCATCCCAGCCCCTACAACTCTCCTCTTCTTCATTGTAAAAGTTCCCGATCGCTTGTCAACTGCTAGTGCTGAGCGATGTCCATGGGTAGTTCCCGGATGCTTAATAAAGGGCTCTGTATCTTCATTTTCCGCAAACACAGGTCATTTCTAAGTTGACTTAAACCTATGGATGGAGCACCTACTTAGGACAAGTATTTTATTACCTATGGAGGCGAAGGTTCCAGAGAGTCAGGAGATACTACAGCCTCTGTCTTCAAGGTGCCTCAAATATGGGTGAGAGCCGGTGTTTAATCAAGAAAAGAACCAGTGTGTTACCTGGCTCTTGTAGACCATTTAGTTTAAGGCTTGTCTGAACCTATTAAAAAGCATATCACGGGGTTTATAGAGGAAGATAAAAATGGGATCAGTATAAAAAAAAAAAAAGGTTCTAGACTGGCAGGCAAAGTGGGTTGTAACTTAAATGCGAGTTGACAAAGTTAAGTCGTCAGGAGTCTGGGAGCAAAAAATGCTATTCTCCAGAAGGTTCTAGGGCTCACAAGGGCCGTGTTTACCTTGTTTATCTTCTAAAGCTTGGTTCAAAGGAAGGCTTCAAAGTTGGGGTAGCTTAAGTTCCCCCGTGAAAGCCTCTTCCATTGCTGTGTCAGAAATGGGGATGGAGATGCAGAACTCCGTGGCCTGAGGATAGAGCTGGCTGAGTGCCAAGGCCCCAAAGACAGATAAAGAGTCCACTGGCCATCTGCAGCGGTGGCTGTCATGCCATTGGGACTTCAGTGCTTGTCCCTGTCAGCATTTCCAACAGTGATGTAGTGATAGCTGTGGGTACGTCTTCATATGTTAATAATCCAGGAGAAACCGCTAAGTACCAAGACCCAAAGGTGTCTTAACAACCCCCGCCACGTTAGGTAGAAAAATTAGACAGATGGCTCAGCAGGTGAGGGGGATTGCCACCAGGGCTGACAGTGTGAGTTCTAGCCTCTGAAGGAGAACTGACATGAGTTCCTCTGACTTCTGCATGTGCATCGTGGTATGTGCATGTATGTATACACACACATGCACACACACACACACCCCACACAGGAGCACCCACAAAAATCCTACATTTCTATTTTTAAAAAAATGAAGCTCTCTATATAAGGAGTGGTGAGATGATCTGGGCAAAACTGAGTGTGTAAATCTTGTCAGTTCGTTGTTAAACCCACTCAGGATACCTGAAGTGTGTTAGGAACCAGAGGGAGGATGGATCTACCCTAAAGAGGTCTGTGTGCTGATGGGTTAAGCAGTCCAGGGGTAGCCATGGCAACTATGGTGGGGGCCAGTACTCCTCCTCCAGCTGGCATTCCTGGGTGAGGCTTCCCCAGTGGCAAGCCAATGAGTTAACTCTTTCTCTTCCAAACCATCAGTTCTGGCTCCTGGCCAGAGTACTGGCCTGTCTTCTTGGTGGGTATGAAAAGCACATCTGACCAGATTTCCCAACATACGTTCAGCATCATCCCAAAGGGTAGCCTCAACTGAGCTGAGGTTTAATCTTCCAGCAGTCCTCTTGCTAAGGGTGAGGGCACTGGCCTTCTTCGAGATGAATGGTTGAGCCATTGGCTTGTGTATATATATGGTGCCGCTTGCAACACATCTTAGCATAAGACAGTGGGAGAGAGCTGGGAAGGCTTTTTCCATCTTCTGCTTCTCTGAAGGCCCATGCATCAGGAGCTGTGCCCTATAACTACCTCAGAGTTTCCACGCATTGCCTTTAAAAGCATCAGTCCCAGACCCTGACGGGATTCAGATCAATGAACTTGGGTGGATGTGGATCCCCCAGGGGTCAGAGAACTCCTAAGATGTCTCTACCACAGGAGCGGAGATCACGAGATAAGAACCTTCAGCCTTGGTTACCTGAAGGTCACATATTAGTACTAATCTCTTCTTCACTTCTCTGGGGACAAAGAAAGTGAATGGGGAAATGTCCGTGTGTGTCAGGAAACACCTGCAGGTCTGATGAAGACAATCGAATAACTCCAGGTGAAAGGAGCCTGGAGAAACAGAGGGGGTGTGTGAGACACTGGGCAGGCCTTTCATGTTGAGCTGATGGCCCTCAATACCCTCTGTGATAAGAGTTCTGAAGTCAGAGTGGGCACCATCTCTACCCACCTGGCACTTTCTCACGACCACCCATGTTCTCTGTCCCACTACTAGATTGTGCCAATGAGGACCTAAGGTGCCTGCCTGCCGACCACCCCAGCCTGCAGTGACCATGGCCCTCAGAAAGAGGAGTCCTCATGGCCTGGGCTTCCTTTGCTGCTTTGGAGGCAGTGACCTTCCCGAGATCGACCTCCGGGACAGCCACCCACTGCAGTATCTGGAGTTCTCCAGTCCCATCCCGAATCCCGAGGAGCTCAATGTCCGCTTTGCAGAGCTGGTGGTCAGTGGGCAGAGGGTTGAGGGGGTGTTGATGGTGGGGAAAATGGGTGGACAGTCGGAGACGGGCAGAGGGTAGGAGCCCGCGTGCTGTGTTCTCCACTCCACAAAGCTCTCTTTAGGGGTGAGGCGGGCTTTCCAAAGCACCTTCCTTGTAGAGGAAACAGACATGAAAGGGATCCCAGAACAAAGAACCTGTCTCTAATTCCCTTTGGTTCTGGACCAGCCTGGCTGCCATTAGGAAGGGTCAGATCACGAAAAGAGATGTTGAGAACTCTTGATAGCATTCTCTCAGGCAAGCCAAGGAGAATTATTTTAAAGCATTGTGGTGTGAACTGTCCAATGGCAGCAGCTGGCTGGCCACCCAATCAGGACAGAGAGAGTGGGTGGTCATACATAGGGGGTTTTGAAGACTTAGTCTGAAAGAAATGATGAGCCAGAGGTGTGGTACATTTGGGAAGTGGAGGCAGGAGGGTCTGGAGTTCAAGGCCATCCTCAGTTACACAGTGAATTCCAGACATAAGAAAGCCTATCACAAAAAAAAAAAAAAAATTTTTTTTAAAGAAAAAAGAAAAGGAAGAAAATTTAAAATATATTACTGATCTGTTTTATATTTATTACACGTTGAAATGGTCATATTTTAGTTATATTAGTTGAAATAAAATGTAACATTAAAATTAACTTTGCCTACTTTTTCTCTTTAATTTTTTTTAGAGTGACTAGAGCATTTTAAAATATACCATTCCCATTACATTTCTACTTACCAGTTCTGGCCTAGGGAAGGAGAATTTCTTAGATATTATCTCTCAGGCCTTAGCACTGGCGAGATGCTAAGAGTGGTTAAGAGGGTCAGCTGCTCTGACTGTGGACTAAAGGTCAATTCCCAGCATCACGCTGAGTGGTTTACAACTGCCTGTTACAGTCTTCTAGTCTCCATGGGTACCTATCCTCAACACACACACACACACACACACACACACACACACACAATATTTTAAAAGTTCTATCTTGATTAAAAATATGGAGAAATAGTATAGATATTAGTTTCATACCATATATAATATATATATATATATATATATATATTATATATATATCTTTTACTGTTTATCACACTTGAAAATATGAAGATTAATATTATACTTTGTGGTCTTAATAAGTGTTTTGCTTTTGCTTCTTAAAATCTCATAGTGGGCATTGGGGCTACAGCTCAGTGGTAGAGCACTTACTTAGCATGCTCAATCCCCAGTGTTATGTACATAAAGCCAGATTAGCTCACACTCGAGTTGAAAGCATATTATGTTTCCCATATGGCTTTTTAACCATTTTTTTGATGATCTTTAAGTAGCTCACAAGCTTCATGGTAAAGAAACTTCCAAAGGGGAGCTCTGGGGAGTGGGCTGAGGTGAGAGGTTAAGGCAAGTCTGTGCTACATAGTAAGTTCTAGGCCACCTTGGCCTGCAGAGTTAACCTGTCTCAAAACGAAAGTAAACAAGGGCTGTGGGGACAGTTCATGTGCCAACGTGCTTGCTACAGAAGAATAAGGACAAGAATTTGAACCCAGATTACACGGCTAAAAGAAAAATGTTGGCAGATGACTTGCCAACAGAGGAGGCATAGGCAGACAGATTTCTAACACAGCAAACTCGGTGAACCCAGGCAAGACTTTGCCTCAGGAACAAACCAAGGTAAACAGCCCCTGAAGAACAACACCAAAGTTGTGCTCATAGAGTCACGGAAGTTACCAAGAGAGTGACCCCAAAATGTGACAACGTCTGAGGCTTGCTCCTCTGATGGAGCCGTGAGCCTTGCACAGCCTCCTCTGGTGTCCTGATGGTGGAACACTTTCAGGTCAATGCCACTGCCCCTGTTAGGATGGTGTCCCCTTTCCACTGCTCATCCTCTGACCTCCCCAGCTTCCCCAACCCAGCTTGAAGGATCCAGGAAAATTCAGAGGAGAGATCAAGAGGCAGGCAGAAGCATGGGAGAGCTGAGAAAAAAGGCGAGGCAGATCTAAAGGCCTGGCCAAGGCTTTCATTATCAGGCCTCAGCCTAAGGTGTTAGCAGACACAGCAGAGGGTCAGGAACAGGGCGGCCTGGAGCAGGAAGGGGCTTTGCAAAGACAGAGTGTGGCTGGAAGCAAGGGAATGTTGGGAAGAGGAAGCTGGACTTGGTTGAGGGCAAGGGCTTGGAGCTTTGCTTCTGGTAGAACAAGAGCTACCTTATGGGGTATGTGTGTGTGATTCCCTCTTGGAGAAAGATCATAGGCTAAGGGATAGTTTGGGGGTGTTCTAATCTCTGGGAGAGCTTCACATTCAGGCATGGTTCTCCTTGTCTTTGTAGGATGAATTGGACCTCACAGATAAAAACCGGGAGGCTGTGTTTGCACTACCACCAGAGAAGAAATGGCAGATCTACTGCAGCAAGAAGAAGGTGGTCCTCACTCTTAATCCCTCCTCGTTCTTCCACATCAGTACCTATAGGGGCACACACACACACACACAC
>NC_034607.1:17079743-17099658 GCF_900095145.1 Mus pahari | reverse complement strand
CACACACACACACACACACACACACACACACACACACACACACGCTTACTTCTCCATTTATTCACTCTCTCTTTAATTAATTCAAGAGATAGCCTTAAGTACATGAAGACTCTGAAGCAAACAGGAAAAACAAGTGTGGCCTGGGAAGAGGGCTTAGTCAGTGAGGTGGTTGCTATGCAAGCTTGAGGACCTGAGTTCAAACCCAAACATCCACCTTTTTAAAAAATGGTTGTTGCTTCATGCTTGTAATTCCAGTTTTGGGGAGATGGTGATGGGAGAGATAGTGAATTTGGCTGAATTGGTGAGACCTAGATTCCGATGAGAGACCTCATCTCAAACAAATAGGGCGAATGGCTCCTGAGGAAAGGGATGTGAGGTTGTCCTCAGGCTTCCATTTGTGCATGTGCATCTACATACATTCACATGTTAGCATTTCACACAATATACCTGCATGCGCACACACACGCGCGCACGCGCGCACACACACACACTCACACTCACGTAAAACTCATTTTAAAAACCCAAAGGCAAGAAAAGCCTCCCCATTCCCTCGGGCTTCCCTCTGAGAATTAGGATTCTCCGATCCGCAAACCCATGAGCAGGCACCTGCCAGACTCTCAGACTGTGTCAGGGCCAGTGAGATGCTAAGATGAGAAGTCACTTCCCTTCTTAGGCCTGCTTCCTGGCACACTGGCAAGGCTCCATGTCCTCAAAGGTCCGTAACCTCCCTGACTGGAAACTAAGCGTTCAGATGCATAAATCTATGGGGGCATTTTCTATTCAAACATCTGCACCAGATAGTGATTTTTTTTAATTATAAAGAAAATAGAATGGGGAGATAGATAGCACACTGGTAAGTCACAGAAGGGTGGAGATCTGAGTTTGATCCACAGAATGTAGTTTTTTAAAAAGCCATGCGTAGTGGCCAGCACATTTATAATCCTACGGTTGGCAGAGACATGTGGGATCCTCTAGGGATTGCTGGGTAGCTGCCCTAAACCAGCTGACAAACTCTGGGCCAGTAAGAGACTTTGTGGACAGTGCCCGAGGAACAATACCCAGGGATGTGCTCAGGCCTTCACCTACGTGGGTACACATAAAAATATGGATGTGGATGATACTCAACAATCATAAAATGATATTCTATTAAGTATAGGTAGAATAGGGATAGCAGGAACAATATTTCAGAGTTTGCACATGTGGTTTGTTGAAAGTGACCCCTGCACAGGTTCTGTCCTCTCTTGGTGGTCATACAAATCCATATTCATTGTCAACATTTCATTGAGAAAGAGACAGAATCATGGGGAAGATTTGCAATTTCCACCGATTGCCCTTGTGGGCAGGGCTGGGAACTGATCCTTCTATAGACTTCAAATGATGCTTCCATCTTAACCTATGGATCTGTCCATCAGGGAGTATCAAACCCTTTGACATTGTGGCATAGCACTGTTATCTACTAAGGTGTTGCATCACAATTGTAGCTATCCTGAGATACATGTATCCCATGGGCCACAGGTTGGGCACACCTAAGACTGTCATTTTTTTGTTGCAGGAGCAGGAGGACCCCAACAAGCTGGCAACCAGTTGGCCTGAGTACTACATTGACCGTATCAATGCCATGGCCGCGGTAAGTGTCCACTCTTCTCCTGCCTTGCCTCCACATGGACAGGTCTTGGAAGTCCGTTAATGCCCCAACACCAGACCACTGTTCCTGCTCCTCAGTGCCATACTCGCTGAGGCTCAGCAACTTTCCAGTAATTTTGACATCTTATACAATCCACCACCTTGGACCTCAGAGTCCTCTTAACTAGAGAAACACATATTAATCCAATTGGACATCACATATTTTGGGAACTAGGCTGGGCCAGTAATTCTCTCTATTTCCTAGATACAGAAAGTTAAGTCACAGACCAGAACCTGGGTTCTCCCAGAGTCTGACTATCATAGTAGAACATTCTCTGTGTCCTCACCCTTCCCAAGGGAAGCATGCCCTCTCCAGTCACAGCTACCCTGTGGTCCAAGAGCTTCCAGAGGCCTGGAAAGCAAGCATCTCAGTGTGACTTCTATTCCCTTTACCTGTGGGCCTCAGATGCAGAACCTGTATGAAACTGAAGATGAGGAGACAGACAAGAGGAGCCAAGTTGTAGAAGACCTGAAGACAGCCCTCCGGACTCAGCCCATGAGGTGACTTTGCCTGCTCCCTTTCCTTCGCTCCCTTCCTACCTTGCCCCTGTCCGGGGGCTCTGTCATCCGGAGGAACTGCACAGTGCCCTGATCCATGCTGGTCCTATTGGCCAATCTTAAAGAATTCCTTAGGAGTCCACACTTCTCTTCTTTGCTTGGTGGTTCCCATTTCTCTTGCTGGTTGCTGGAAGGCTGTGGACAGGAAGGGAGATGGACAAGCCTTGGGTCCTGAGGCAGTGGAAAGAGGACTTGCGGGCAGGTGGTGTATAATAAAGGACTTTCTGAGACAGGGCAGGCGGAGTGACAGCTCGGCAAGGAAGGAGGAGAGTATGGGTTGTGAAGTCCTCCGCACACTAGGAGGCGATATGGAGTCTGCAGGTGTGCTCTAGCCATCTGGAGTGGGAACCAGGCAGGAAGGAAAGGGGATGAATGGGTGTCCCAAAGGCCACAGGAATGCTTCTCCTCCTTCCTAGACCACAGTGGAGAGAGCTAAGGCAGCCAGGAGCCACAAGAGTCCCTTGCTTTTGTCTCTTCCCAGTGCCATGCCTGAAGTGACTTCTAAGATGGCATAAAGCCTACTGTGAAATCCTCAGCAATCTTGCAAATGAGTTGTTAGACCTATCTTTGATTGCATTTTAAATTATATAGACTTGTGATTAAATAAATGATATTCAAAACAATATTTGGTATACACCACTAATTACCCAATTATTTTCTACATTTTGCTCTTACATATGTCCTTTCTATTAAGTATGGGCTTGAGTTTAGCCCACGGTGCATGGTAAAGATAATATATAATAGTAGATAACAAAAGCTTATTTTAATTCCCCTCAGCAGAATTCTGATTTCAAGAATCATATGACATCAATGTAGAAATTTTGTGGAATACGGGAATGCAGAAAATAGAGGGCAAATAAACATACTTATTGTTAAATTAAATTGAAAGCATATTCTGTTGATATTTATACAACATAAAATTCACAGGGATACATTTACATATTAATTGTAAATACTGGTTCTGAACTCAATTCACGGTCATTTTCTCAGATCATGAATTATGCTACTAAATTAAGGTCTCTGCGACTTTTTTTCTTTAATGTATTGCCATAGATGTCGTTCACACAGACCCAGATAAAAGCGAAAATCATGCTTCCTGGAAGTAATGATTTTAAATAACAACATAAAAGAGACAAACAAGCAGAGTTGAAGAATAAGCCAATTCAATTAAAATAGGCTCACAAATATTAAAAAATGCAGCAGATAGCAATAAATGTGCTTTTTAACGCTTGAACGGTGAGAGCTGGCAGCGGGGATGATAAGCGCTATAATCCTGAAGTACCGATGTGTGAAAATGATAATTTGAGATATCTACAACAGCTATAATTTGATATGAAAATAGTGGTGATTTATTTGGGTGGCAAATTCTCTGATTCAGCTAACGGTTCTGTGGTTGGTCGCCCACATTTGTCATTGACAGAATGCTAATTTTCAGTTAGAGGTTATCCAAGAGGAAAGCGTAATTCCCTTTTCCCATAGATGTCTTTGGACCCTATGTGCTTCCCAGAGGTTCATTATGGGAGCCTAGACCCTAGAATAAGAGTACCTGGGCTAAATGGTTGTAATGCTAAGTATTGAGATAACTGCTGTTTTCTACAGGGTCTCCTGAAAGGGACCTTTCCAGCTTTGGTCCCTGGACTCTGAGTTTTAGTGGCTCTTCCATGCTGACCTGTTTTCTGGTCTCCTGTCAATAATTCTCTCAATGCCTGGTCTGATTAGAGATGTGAGTCTTCAGGTTGACCCACCATACTGATTATAAGCATCTTTTCACCTATCCCCACCCTCTTCTTAGCTATGCAAATGACCATCAGTGATATGTAAATATGTACATTTAGTATGTAAATTACCTTTATGTCACTGAGACAGACTGGAGGGGAAGGAGTTTCAGAGGGTTCAAGTCTATGGTTACTGGGCTTTGGTTTTGATCCTTTGTGAGGAAAACTCCATGGTGGTGGGAGTGTGTGGCAGAGGCCGTTCTGCTCTCAGTGGACAGGGAGAAAGAGTGTGGAAGGAAGCAGGAACATTATACACCCCTCTGAGGCACAGTCACAGTGACATACTTCTTCCAGCTAACCCTGTCTCCTAAAGTTTGTAGAACCTCCAAAACCAGCTTTAGCTATTAGGATCAAACTTGCAATACACAAGTCTTTTGGGGAGATGCTACCATAGCATTTCAAATGCAAATAACAGGGCTGAAGGAAATGGCTCCGTGGATAAAGTTCTGGACTGGACCTGGGTTCAGATCTGCAGCGCCCTTTTAAAAGCCATCCATCTGAAGTCCCAGTGCTGAGAGGCAGAGATAAATGATACCCTGGAGCTTGCTGGCCAGTCGGGCTAACTTAATTGGCCAGATCTAAATTGACTGAGAGACCCTGTGTCTGGAAATAGGATAGAGACCAACAGAGTGGGACACCTGACATTAACAGATTGGTCACCAGGATGCTTAATCACCCCCAATTCCCAGCATTCTGGGTGGAAGAACAGGTTTTATGCCCATTTCTTTGAGAGAACTATCCTGTGTCCTTAGTATTCCTGGTGTTCCTGGAGATCTGTGGGCACAGGGACCATTATGCAGTGCTTTCAAAAGCCTGGGACTAGAGAGATTGGTCAGCAGTCAAGAGCATTTCCTGTTCTTCCAGAGGACCTGAGTTCTGTTCTCAACACCCAAACTGGGTGACTCCCAACTGCCTTTAATTCCCACTCCAGAGATTTAATGCCTCTTGTAGCCTCTCGGGTCCTGCACATACAGGTATGTACATACACACACACACACACACACACACACACACACACACAGAGAGAGAGAGACAGAGACAGAGACAGAGACAGACAGACAGAGACAGAGACAGACACATAAATAATTTTTTAAAAGAAATTTAAAAATGTAAGTCCTCTACAAGGTTGAGAGTTCAGGCCTATGGACAAACTACATAAATGAGCCAAGAGGCTGCTGTGAATGGAACATGGTAAATGGTGCACATACTGGGTCATTGTCATTTGTAAAATGTGTATGGAATTCAAAACCAGAACACTCCTTTTGGGCTCTGACTTAGGTTTGTGACCCGCTTCATCGAACTGGAAGGCCTGACCTGTCTGCTGAATTTCCTCCGGGGCATGGACCACACCACCTGTGAAAGCCGCATCCACACATCTCTCATTGGCTGCATCAAGGCTCTGATGAACAACTCGCAGGGCCGGGCACACGTCCTGGCACAACCTGAGGCCATCAGCATCATCGCTCAGAGCCTGCGCACCGAGAATAGCAAGACTAAGGTTGCAGTGCTGGAGATCCTGGGTGCAGTGTGCCTTGTACCTGGAGGCCACAAGAAGGTTCTACAAGCCATGCTACACTATCAGGTGTATGCAGCCGAGCGCACTCGTTTCCAGGTGGGCAATGGGTTGGCAGGTTGGGGCATTGACTAGGGGAGGGATGGGATGGCACAGGGTAAAGGCAAGAGAGACAGGAATCACATAAAGGAAACTGGAAGGAAGGGACACCTGGCAAACTGCCCTGTCCACTCACAGAAGGAAGAAAGTGCTAGGACCCAGAAGTCTTCCCACAAGAGACCTAAGAAATTGTATGTTCAGAATTGTGGTCTGGATTTCAAAACAGATTTGTCCTCTTCACTAGACTGTGGGTCCCTGAGGCTAAGATACTGTTTTGCTTCATGTCTTTGTGGCTCCGACTCTCTGAAATCGCGATAGGGACCCAGACAAGAATTGTTGAACTGAGTACAACTGGGGGAGTCAATACTTTAGGCCTGGGTGAATGCCAAATTTGTGGACACTGGGACCAGCCCCGGTAATGCAGGCCATGCTAAGCCCCGTTGTTTTGTCTGACCTGACTGAAGAATCCACATGTGCCTACTGGTGCATGTCTAAAATGTCTTAGCTCAGTGCCCGGTAATCAAGTTCCAGTCGTTGACCTGACATTGCAAACTCTGTGTTTGATGAGTCAGGCTGTTGGTCTGGCATCACACATCTGCAAATGAGCAGTGAGCCTGTACAGAAAGTGGCCCCTGGCTTCTCTGCAAAAGAGGCAGAGACTAAAAATAGCATCCATGGGGTTGGGGAACTGGGCAGGAATGGCCACGGACAGTCAACCAGCTGGTGCAGAGTCAGAGAGCAGCAGTGGGAGCCAAGTCCTGGGACTGAGCTGTGGAGAGTCAGAGGTGAGATATGGGGTGGACCCCATAGGCTGGAGAGGCATGATCAGGCAGAGAGTCTTCCTCAGTGGCTGGAAGGAAGGACAGTAGAAGAGGGGGAAGAGGTTTCTCTGTGAAGTATCCAGAGACCCTTCCCCAAGCATTCCTGTCCTCCTATTAGACTTTGCTGAATGAACTGGATCGGAGTTTGGGCCGCTACCGGGATGAGGTAAACCTGAAGACAGCCATCATGTCCTTCATCAACGCTGTCCTCAATGCTGGCGCTGGAGAGGTGAGGCCCCCTTCCTTTTACTCTCGGACTTCGGGTAGTAGGTGAGTTTGAGAGCTTTCTAGGCAAGTGACAGAGAGAAGAAGGACAGAAGCATCTGGTTGGCATGACCACTGCTGACATATCTTCAGACACCTTTAGGATTTCTTATGTCCTTCTCTTGGGGCCATGGAAGGATGGCTTGTAGGAGTTCTCCCAGGGTTCTAGCCTTCCTCGGACCCAAATCCATCTAGCAGTGGCTATTCAACGTGGTATTGCAGACTGATTGTGACTTTGCTCCCCACACTATTCTTTTTGGTTCTGAGTCTAAGAAGTCTCTGAGCAGTTTCCTTCAGCAGTAGCATGGTACACTGTGAGTTGGGCACAAATCCCCAATAAGGACAGAAGAGGCCAAGAGAACAATTAACGTTTCTCCTTTTCCCTTCTCTTGCCAGAATGCCTTTGTATGTGCATGTAGTTATCATAACCTGGATTACATCAGATATTCTACAGAATAATCTATCCCTAAGACAGTGACATCATGTAACTTCAATACCAGCTCTTGAAGACTCCGGTTTGTCCTGCTCCATTGGAAGTCATACCATGTCAGGCAAATTTTAAGAGTATAAACCATCTTAGTGACTTCCATGTTGCTGTGATGAGACACCATAACCAAGGACAAGCCGAAAGGTTTTATTAAGCTTACCGTTTTGGGAGAGCAGAGTCCATGACATCATGGTGGGCAGCAGGGAACTCACATGCTGATCATGTGCAAGTGAGAAAACGGAAGAGAGCTAACTGGAAACCTCAAATCCTGTGTGCCTTCCCACTCACCAGTGACACACCTACAACAAGGCCACACCTCCTAATCCTTCCCAAACAGTTTCACTAACTGGGGACCAACCATTTGAATACATGAGCCCACAGGAGGCCATTCTTTTTTTTTTTTTTTGGGGGGGGGGAGACATTCTTATTCAAACTACCACATAGACTTGGGGCCATATCATAATGCAAAATACATTTAGTTCAAATCCCAAAATCCCCATAGTCTTTTGTAGTCTCAACATTATTTTAAGAGTCCAAAGTCTCTTCTGAGATTCAAGAAAACCTCTTAATTATAACCCCTGTGAAATCAAAAGGCAAATTACATGCCTCCATCATACAATGGCACAGAATATGCAGAGAGGGATTGGGGAACGAGGAAATAATGGACCAAAGCAGACCCAAACCTAGCAGGACAAACTCCAGATCCTATAGCTTTACATCAGATGATAGATGGCTCTTCCCTCCAGCCGTGATGACTGCAACACACTTCTCTCTCTCTCTGGGCTGGTCCCATGCTTGCTCTGCAGCTCTCTTTGTCAGGTATCCCATGACTCAGGCATCTCCAACATCCTGGGGTCTCTGGCACAAGCTGGACTTCTCTTTCACAACTTCACACAGTGGCCTCTCTGGACCTCCATGCAGGGACATCCCTACCAACACACCTAGCTTCAGGGGATTTCCTTAACTGAGGAGAAAGATTTTCCTTTACTCTTATGTCTTTTACAACTCTAAATCCAGAACTACATGGTGATGTTGCCAAAATAGGCTGCCTGTTTGCAGTGTAACCCAGCCCCCTCCTCGAATTGCATTTGCCTAACTTTTGACTTGCTGATGCCTTCTGTGATATCAAACTTGGGGGGGGTGTCTCAACATGAAGATAGATCTCCTTTTATTCTATTTATCCTTATGGGTCTTTTTGCACAAGCCTTGACTTTAACATTAAATTAAACTGTACATTGTGTCTTTCTTTCTTTCTTTCTTTCTTTCTTTCTTTCTTTCTTTCTTTCTTTCTCTCTCTCTCTCTCTCTCTCTCTCTCTCTCTCTCTCTCTCTCTCTCTTTCTTTCTTTCTTTCTTTCTTCTTTTGTTCACTTGCTCTTTTTCATTGTAGACCAGCAGAAGAATGATCACAAATAACCACAAGACAGCCAGTTTTAAAATCTAACTTAAAGTCTCCTCTGTCCATGAAATTAGTGCAAAGCTCTTCAACCTAGCAGATCCTCAGAGCAAGGGAAAACAGCAGCCACATTCTTTGCCAAAATATCACAAGAGAATGGTCTCTATGCCAGTTGCTAATATTGTGCTCCTATGAAACTTCCATGGTCCACATTGTTCACAGAACTATTAACTTCCAAGTTCCAAGTAGGACAGCCTGCTAAGCTCCACTTACAGAAGTCAGTGCTTTCCTAGTTCAAAGTCACAAAGTTTTCCACATCCCTCCAAAACACATTATGGTTAGACCTGTCACAACAATAGCCCACGCCCTGGTTCTGCCTTAGCTACGTTTTTATGGCTGTGTTGAGGCACCTGACCAGGGAAACTTATATAAGAAAGAGTTTGTTGGGGGCTTAAGGCCGAGAATAACATGAGGTAGGCAGGCATGTCACTGGAGCAGAAGCTGAGACTGTACAGACGGTTCACACACAAGAAGCAGAGGGTGGGAATTGTGTGGGATTTTGAAACCTCAAATCCCCAGTGACACACCTCTCCAACCAAGCCACACCTCCTAATCCTTCCCAAACAGTTCTACAGACTGTGGACCAATCGTTCAAATATGTCATCCTCTGGAGGTCACTATCATTCAAACCTCCTTAGATAAATAATATTATTTATCCCCCAGATGCAAAGGCATAGCCAAGGCCACAAAGCTAGGCAATGGAGCAGGAAAACAGCCAAACCCCTATCCTGCGGCTGTGCACCACTACTCTTTGACACCAAACTAGCAAATGTTGACGAGGGACTGGAGTGAAATGGGAGACGAACCAGAGGTTTGTTGGCGGGATTGCTTCAGAGAAATAGTGAGGTTAGAGGCAGTCTCTGGAAGTGCTTCTCAATGAGTTTGCTACAGAACATGATAAGGGACCATGGCTGAGTTGGATTCTGACAGGGTCTATGGGTGTTTCTCTTGGACATGAGATGAACCACTGAGTCTGGTCCTCCCTTGGTAACCCTCAGGATAACCTGGAATTCCGCCTGCATCTCCGGTATGAGTTCCTGATGCTGGGGATCCAGCCAGTGATTGATAAACTCCGGCAACACGAGAATGCCATCCTGGACAAGTAAGGCCTCCACTGCGCAGAGACACCACAAACCTGTGATGGCAGCTCCTCTTGATCGGGTGGCTAGGACCTTAGGAAAAGGCTTTTCTTCCCCTGGGGACCATACCCATCCTAATCTTACAGTCAGCCCTGTGCATGGCAGGTGAACCCATGTGGGCCTGCTTATCTCAGCCCTGACATTACTGACACGTGAACCCAGTGGTTCTCAATCAAGATAGTCTTGCCTCTGTAACATCTAGGAAGAGGTGTGTGGTGTGGGAGCGGGAGGTGTCCTCTGGTTTTTCAACCTGGTCTGGGAGAGCACAGCTGATACTCTTAGTTTGAGGGAGCAGAAATGCTAAATGTCCAGCTCTACAGAGAATACCCCATGTGTATGCTGTTAATTCCCTGCTGATCAAAATGCATGATCATGTTCCAATGTGTGAGCCACGTTGGCTCCATCTCGCTGGTGCAAGCCCTTTATTACAATGAGTTTTAAGAAGAGAGCATGCAGGGCGGGGAGATAACTCAGCAGGTAAGAGTTCTTACCCACTGTGAAGCATGAGGAACTGAGTTCAGATCCCCAGGACCCATGGAAAAAGCCAACTATGGCCACCAGGAGGTCTGCAACAGCAATACTGTGGGAGAGGGAGATGCAAAGATTGCTAGGGTTGTCTGGCTACCATCAGTTTTGCTCCAGGCTCAGTGAGAGACCTGGTTCAAAGGGAAAAGGTGGAGAGATAGAAGGGACACCCAGCCAATATTTTCCCTTGATCTCCAAGTGTGCATAAAGCACAGACATATACCACACATAAGCATGCACACACACACATATACATACATACATACATACATTCATACATACATACATACACACATACATACATGTACACACATACACACACATATACATAAATATTCACATACATACACACGCATACACATGCACACACACACACACACACACACACACACACATGGATGAGAGAGGAGAAAAAGGGAAACAACTGTTTTTGATGTGGAAAGGGGGCAGTGTTCCCAAGGAAAATAAAGGTGAGATTTGCTTTGCGGACTAAGTTGCAGATAACATGGTAATACTGGGAAGACAGTGGTCCTTGGAAATGGATAGTTTTATCCTCCAGGAGGCACCTTGCAGTGCCTAAAAATGTTTTTGGTTTGACACAGTTAGAGGTGGAGCTTCTGCGCTTTTTGAGACCGGTTTTATACCACAGCCCAGACGAGCTTGGAATTCCACAGGTCACTCAGGCTGGTCTCAAGTTCATGCTACTTTTCTACCTTAGCCTTCTGAGTGCTGGGATTACATATTTCATCCATCGTGGTTGGGCTAAGGGAGGGTGATAAGTAATTGGGGACATTCGTAATAATAACCTGGAGCAGTGAACAAAGCGTCTTCCCCCAGCGAGGGACAACTGTGCTTAACAAATCAACAAGGTCAAAGTGGAGAAATATGATCTGTGGTGGCTGGACCTTAGTGTGGCCCCCCTAAAGGAAGCCCATGGAATCTTATCAAGGAGAAGGAGGTTGGCGTCCGCTGCATAGCCTCTTCTGGTCTTGCCTTCGCCTCCCCTGAACAAAGCTTTCAGAGACTAACGGGATAGTGAAGGGGTTGGAACCGTCTACCAGGGCTGTTCTAGCTTTAATATCACGTTCTCAACACCCACATCTGCCCTCCCTATCTTTCTAGGCATTTAGACTTCTTTGAGATGGTCCGGAATGAGGACGACCTGGAGCTAGCCCGGAGGTTTGACATGGTGAGGTGCCTGTGGGGGTGGGACAGTTGTATGGAGTCTAGGGCACAACCATTGCTCCAGAGTCTATGCTTAAGGTCCCCAGTGGTACCCCATGGCCAGGTCCAGTTTCTGAAGGAACTCTGGTGGTGTGCTGGCTCTTAGAGCCTCATCTCATGAGCTATACCTGGTCACCTGCTCCCTGAAAACCAAAAGTCACAAAGTAAGACGGCCAGCATGTGGATACGCTGAGTCTCAAATTCTTTCTCTGGGATGGCTTTTCCCTGCCTCCCTAAAATTTCCCAGGGTGCCCCTTTCTATCCATTCCATCTGAGCAGTTCTGAATACGCACCTCTCCATTGCTCATATGTGATATCATCCAATCTCACCTAAACAATAGCCTCTTTGGGGGCAGGACTTACAGGCAATAAGCACCACCCACTACATGCTCTCAAAGCCTGAGCTACTACAGGCCATCAGCTATTTTGAAGCATCTATGCCTGCTTCCTTCCCTTAGTGTGGATCAGCTCTTCCTAGCCTGGGGTGGGGGTGGGGGTGGGGGTGGGGGGGGGGGGGGTGGGGGGTGGGGTGGGGTGGTTATTACCCATGGGTCACTAGTTAAGAGTGGACCTGTTTTGCATGTCACAACTTGGGGAGGGAAGTGGGAGGACATCCTTGGCATCTAGGGTGTAGGGCTATGGATATCGCTAAACATTTTTTCAAGACATGGAATGCTCCATCCATCCCTCCCCCACCCCACCAAAGAACTATCTGCCGCAAGACGCCGGTGGTACTGATCTGGAGAAATTTATTTGTATAATTACTAACTCTTCCCTCTTATCTCATTTTGCTCCTGGGCGATAGTCAGGAAAGATGAATTGGGCTGGGAAGATCAAAATGGTATCTTCTGGCCTTTGATTCCTCCCCCCACCCCGCCGGCTGCTGTCTGGCTCCCCCCTTCACTGTGGTCTAAACTCTCCCAGGTCCACATTGACACAAAAAGTGCCTCCCAGATGTTTGAGCTGATCCACAAGAAGCTGAAGCACACCGAAGCCTACCCCTGCCTGCTCTCTGTCCTGCACCACTGCCTGCAGATGCCCTGTGAGTACCCAGTTCTCCCCATCACTCTCTCTAAGCCTCGGTCTTTGGTCCACCAGGTCCACGCGAGCCTGTGAGTCTGACACAGTTCCCTCCATGTTTGCCTTTGTGAGGGCAGGCCCAGGGACTCGCGCTCCTCCATCATTGGGTTGCCTCCTGCTTCTCGGAGGGTAGAGATAAGTAAATGTTTAGAGGCAACTCCGGCCGCGTAGTTCAACAAGGAGACGTTCGATCATGGCCGAAATGGATCTTCTGTGATCTGTTGATGGCAGGTCCATTTGCAAAAGGAAGTTTCATCCTTAGAGGAAGAGAACAGATATGTGATGTTTACGTTGCCTTGTTTGTTTTGACTATGGTGTGATTGTGTATGAACGAGTATTGGTGTGTGTGTGTGTGTGTGTGTGTGTGTGTGTGTATGTGTGTGTGTGTGTATGAGGTATGTTCTTTAGTCATTTCCACCTTAGTTATTGAGATAGGGTCTCTCTCACTGAACCTGGAGACCACAGATTCCGGTAGGCTGGCTACCCAGTGGGCCTCAGGGATTCTCCTGCTTCTGTACCCCACCAGCCACTTCACACCAGATACTAGGAACAGAACTTGGTCCTAGTAATTGTGTGGCCAGCACTTTACTAGTCTGAGTCATCTCCCCAGCCTCATGCTTGGCTTTGTTTTTTATATCTTATCATTCTTGCTGACTCCTGACTTCTTTATGGACAGCAAATGGCATCTTGTGAGCAGGTGGCTGAGTTCTCAAATCCATGTGTTTTGGGGGAGCAGAATAAGTTACTCAAAATTACTCATCGTCGCCCATAATATAATTGGAACTGAGCCTCAGCTGCACTCAGTGTTTGCTACTTTAGCTTTCCAAAAATAGAACATCTTGAAATTTTGTTTGGTTGGTCTTCTGTAATGATCAGCCTAATCAGGGTCACCGAAGTCTCGGTGATAATGGTGTTGGTGACAACCACAACTTATCTCGTTCCACCTTGGGGCACTGTCTGATGGGAGGTTCTTAGCACATTGTCGCCAAACCTCAAGACAACCTGTATGCCGTTACTTCAGAGTGAGTTCTTCACACAGAGGCATTGTTTTTTTCATGGTTTGGGGTCAGGCTTTCGATGAAACGGGAGCTGTGTGATCTGGCCTTTACTGCGTGCCTGTGGAGCAGGGAGTGGACAAGTTGGCAGCACAGCGCTGCTAGAGTAGTGTGAGAGGGGGCCCAATGCCGCTGAGCTGCACCAGGAAGCCACAGGTCTCTAAACTCGGCCTGGAAGCCGGACAATGGCTCAGCGATTAAAGTCACTCGCTCCTCTTCTGAGGTCAGGTTTCCAGAACACAGATTGGGTGCCTCACAGATACTTGTAACTCCAGCTCCAGAAGATCTGACAAACTTCTTCTTGCTTTTCGCGCACACACACACAGACAGACAGACACACACACACACACTGACTTTTCTTTTTAAATCCAAAACTCAGCCCAGATCTTCACAGACATTGCTAGACTCTGATTTCTTCTGCTCCCAGTGGCTCCCAGTTTGGTGGGCTATAATCAATGTGAACGACCCCCCCCCATCTTCTGTCTCTAAATGGGGCTTTGAAGACACAATTGTATAGCTTGTAGGCAGAATTTGATGTTACGATTAACGTAATTTTTCCTAGTGGCCATTAAAGATGAAACAACCAGGGAAGGGGAGGTAGCAGCCATCTCATAAAAAAGGAAGTACACATCCAGGTAGACTGTGATCCATGAGACCCTCATAGTCAAAGGCCATCTCCACCAGGAAGCCTCCCTGGGTTCCACTCAGCCCTTCTGAACTCATCTTGTTGGCCTCCAGCACACACCTGGAAGCCAGTTGCCATTCTTTTTCTTCTGTAAGGTGAAAACGAAAGCTAATCAAGTTTTTCCTGGAGACTCCATGATTCATCACGTAGTATTTTCAATCAGGTGTTTTTATGCAGACAGTAGAAAAAGCCATTCACCTGCCCATGGCACGGTATGCCCAGCCTCAGTAGGAAACAGGAACATTTCATGCTGTAGAACAATGTTAGGAGGGTTTACCAGGCCTTGAAAAGCCAGCCGCAGATAATGAGGCGTTGACTAGATTGTGAGTCTCCATGATCAGAAGGCAGCACTGTCTTTTCCACCAGACCAGGAGCTAGCTCCCTGAGAGGGGTAAAGGGAGCTGACCTGAGCCTAGGCAGCCACACCAGAAAGTGGACTCCAGAACTTCCAAGGGCTCAGGGTAGATGCATGTCTTCTGTCCCTCAGACAAGCGGAATGGCGGCTACTTCCAGCAGTGGCAGCTCCTGGACCGCATCCTTCAACAGATTGTCCTCCAGGATGAGCGAGGGGTGGACCCCGACCTGGCCCCACTGGAAAACTTCAATGTTAAGAACATCGTCAACATGTGAGTTTGCGCCTGGCCTCTATCCTGGCCTCTGCCATCTTCACTTCTCTCCCCCACTCCGGATTCTCCCAACAAAACTTCAATTCCCTCTTCAACCCCGTGTGAGTGTTCAGAAACTCTGTTCATAGTATATAAAAGCCTGCTCCAGTGTGGTGGCTGAGTTAGCAACTTTGCTTGTTTCTGTGGCAAAATACCAGACCAAAGTAATGGGGGAGGGAGGGTGCCAAGGGTGTTTACACAGCTCGTGTGCCATCCCAGGCCTCCAGTTTGAGTTGAGAATTATCTTGCTTTCTTTTTTTTTCTTTCTTTCTTTTTTGTTTTGGAGAGGATGTGCATATATCGTGTGCACATATCTTCTTGGGTTGCGGACGTCTTTAAGATCATTTTAAGCTACTGTAAATGAAGAAGGCTGATCCAAGTGTAACACAGCCTTAAATGTCTCAGAGTTAGCCTTAACGTCTCTCCTCGAAGGCTCCAGAGGTCGGAATAGAAATGGGGTGGGGGTGGGGATAATCTATGCACATGAGCATGAATGTGTGTATATATGCTTGTGTGCATGCCTGTACATGTGTGTGGTATGTATGACTGGCTTTTTTTCTTCTTGTTTCTGTTTCACACTCCTCTGACCCTTTCTGCGTCCCAGACTTACTAGCTAACACAAGTTCCTGACCCCCTTCAAGATGCAGCTGGGGACAGGAGGCAGGAAGGAGGAGGGGGAAAGGTCTTAACTCAGGCTATGTAATAAAAGGCTTCCTGCTCTGTTTCTGCACGTGAGTGTGTGGGAATCTTCTAGAGTTCTCTGCTAAGAGCCTTTCTCTATACAACACAATTCATGGACCATGCCTGAGGTTCCCTACTCCCATCTGGCTGTGTCACTGCTTTTGGTTTTCCTACCAATCCTTGCTTCCCTGGCAATGCAGCACACAGCAACCTACAGTTTGATGTTTCCAGTTATCTCCTAGTTGGACCCATGGGTTTCATAGAAAAATGACATCAGCCCAGCTCACCCACTAGGGCTCCAACTGGTACCTGCTTCTCTCACACAGGCTCCTGTGCCAGCAAACCTTAGGGGTGTCCATGGGTCTTAGAACAGCCACACTGTTTGGGTTGATTAGCTCTTCTTTACCGTCTGCATTTGTCTGGTAGAACCCAGTCTACCCTGCATCCCTTCCCAATCAGGGTACTAATCAGAACTCTGTCCACCCCCAAGGAGCCACTTCTTTGGATGGTAAAGGATGTAGCACCCCAGTGACCACAGACATCGACCTCCAAAGCAATCTTACCACGGGCCAGCAAGGTTGCTCAGCAAGTGTAGATGCTAGTTGCCAAGCCAGACGAACTGAGTTCAATCCCTGGAATCCACGTGGTGGAAGAAGAAACTGAACTCTCAGAGTTGTCCTCTCTGATTTCCGCATGCAGTCGCACGCAGTACATACATAAACAAGTGGGAAAATGTAATCGCTACTGGACTATCATGCTGGGATCCAATCCCTCGTAGCTTTAGGGTCTGAGGCAAAGCTATTTTTAACACCTATTAGAAGAGTGTTCTATGAACGAGGCTGTTCTGTATCTTAGATGTGTCATGATCACATTCTGCCACCCCTCTGCTCTGTCAGGGTGGGCACTGCCCTGACCCTTATATATTGGGCTGACATTTCTGGCTCATAGATGCACACTGATCTACTTACAAAGTAGATCTGCATGTGTGCATGTGGTGTGTGTGTGCATTGTGTGTGTGCCTATGTGTGTACATGCATGTGTGCTGCACGTGTGTGCATGCATGTGTGTTCATGGAATTGCAGACAGCCTAGATTCAGTCTTCTATCCATCCCATGCCTCTCATTCCAATCAACCATCACACAGGCTGTTGGATTGGAAGATGACTCGGGGTCCTTCCTGTTGTCATGGTCCCCAAGGACACAGAGTGAGAAGGGTTGGGTATGGAGACCTGGGGAGGCATCTGAGAAGCCAATGCCTGGTCAGGTCACAGAACAGGGTCTTCCTCGGGGGAATAGAGATGCTCGTCTTCCAGGAAGAGGTGAGGTGACTGTCAAAGTCACGTGGCCCCTCCTCTCCTCAACAGGCTCATCAATGAGAATGAGGTGAAGCAGTGGAGGGACCAAGCAGAGAAGTTCCGGAAAGGTTAGAGAGTCTGTCTAAAGCAGCTATGCTCCCACTCCCCGCGTCCCCCCCACCCCCCACCTCATCCTGCCTTGGACCCCAGCTCTCTCCTCTCACTTTCTCTACGGGCCCATTTCCCTCCAGAACACATGGAACTCGTGAGCCGGCTGGAGAGGAAAGAGCGGGAATGTGAGACAAAGACACTGGAGAAGGAGGAGATGATGCGGACGCTCAACAAGATGAAGGACAAACTGGCCCGCGAGTCCCAGGAGCTGCGCCAAGCTAGAGGACAAGTGGCAGAGCTGGTAGCCCGACATAATGAGAGCTCAGTACGCGGGCATCACCCCCTCCCCATTTAGTTAGTTCAGCCAGCCCCGTGAGTGTCAGGTCTGAGTGGGTGGAGAAGGTGTGGGGGAGAAGACAAGAACCCCCAGATGGGGGAGACGAAAAAGGACAATCTTGGGCCACAACCGCAGTGGCTCTTTAGTCCACATGGGTGAGCCCATTATGCTAACAAGTTAGAAAAAAAAAAAAAAGACCCTTTCTCTGGATGACACTGTTCCCAGAGTGTGTCTTGCACAAGAGAATGCAGATAGAATTTCTGTCCCTTCCTTTTGGCTGAATGTCTTTGTGCAGTGTGGATCCTGCCCTGCCGAACTCCTCATCCTGAGGATTCACATTGATGGTTTGAGGGCGTGCGTGCGTGCGTGCGTGCGTGCGTGCGTGCATGCGTGTGCGTGTTGGTTGCAGAGAGAAAAAAGAGGGTAATGTGGAGACTCTGTTAGCTTGGATGTACTAGCCTGCCTTTTTTTGTCTTCTTACCACAGACCGGCCCGGTGTCTTCCCCACCTCCCCCCGGAGGTCCACTCACCTTGTCTTCCTCCATGACAACCAATGATCTGCCTCCACCCCCACCGCCTCTCCCGCTCGATAGCTGCCCACCCCCACCCGCACCGCCCCTCCCTCCCGGGGGGCCTCCCATCCCCCCAGGTGCCCCACCCTGCTTCAGCTCAGGCCCGCCCCTGCCTCATGACCCCTTCTCCAGCAATGAAGCCCCACTCAGGAAAAAGCGAATCCCCCAGCCTTCGCACCCACTGAAGTCCTTCAACTGGGTCAAGCTGAATGAGGTAAGTCCATGGTCTTTGCACAAAGCATCTTGATTCGCCTTCGGGTCAGGCCTTAGGGTGGGCGTGATGGGTGCTGAGAGAGGTTTGCTGGGGTCAGGTGGCTCACTGTCCCCGCTGAGGACACCAACACTGGGAGAGATGCTTGCCAAAGCCACCAGTGTGTGCTGAGGGTGAGTTGAGAAGCAGACATTAGGGAGATGTCTCGGAGGGCAACAGTGAGCATGAGACGATGAACTTGAACCCATCATTCACACAGACAAGGGATAGCAAGAGCATGCTAGCCCTCTGGCCTAACCAAAGTGACAAGCTTTGAGTTCAGTGAGAGACCCCGTCTGAAAGAATGAGGCACAGATGTTGAAGAAAGAGATGACACTGCCTTATGAGAGCTTTGGGCCTGGCGTAGCCTGAAGTGCTTACAGAACTGAAAGATGGGCTGAGAGGTGGCTCAGCCCCTAAGCCATCCTACTGTGCCTCTAACTAACTGCCACCAAGGAGATCACTTGCCTCGTCTGTTACCATAATTTGATTGTCCATCATGGAATCTAAGAATCGGAGTTATTAAAGCACTCGATCCACCTAGAACAGCACATCAAAGCAAGACCCCTAAAGCTCAGAGACTGAGTGGACAACCAGGGAGCCTGCACAGGACCGACCTGGGACCTCTGTACATAGGTTACAGTTGTGTAACTTGGTCTTCCTGCGGGACTATTAATGGTGGGAACCAGGGAGAGGGGGTGGGGCCTAGTCTTACTGCAACTTGATATGTCATGGTTGATTGATACCCAATGGAGGCCTGCCAATTTCTGAAGAGATATGGGAGAGGAGTAGATTGAGGGGGCAGATAGGAGGTGGGGGGAGGGGCTGGGAGGACAGGAAGGGAAAATGGTCAGGATATAAAAAGAGAAAATATTTTTATATATCCATATATATACATAGGTATAGATTATTTAGATTATTTAGATAGAAATATAGGTACCGTGATATATATGGGGGGGGGTGTGATAATCTCGTAACAACTTCTCTAGGCAGCAGCTTGACTTACACATGCTGCTTTGTGATGGCCGTGAGAAAGTCACAGGCCAGGAACACATGAGCAGGAAACCAACATCCCAGAACCTCGAGCCAGAAGCTGTGTGGAAAGCAAAAGATGTTCATTTGTACTTGCAACTTGTAATATGTTTTTTTTAATTAAATTTAGTAAATTAGGGCCAGGTGAGACGGTTCAGTGCATAAAGGTGCTTGCTGCTAAGCCTAGCGACCTGACTTGGACTCCTGGAGCCCAAAAGGTAGAAGGAGAGGACAGACTCCTGCAAGTTGACTTCTGACTTGACACATGTGTGTCGTGGCACGTGTGTCTCCCCCACAAGAGATATAAAAATAATTTTAATGGAATGTGAAGGACTAAGTAGATAACTGAGTTGGAAAAGTACTTGTCACCCAAGCCTGGGGACCTGAGCTTGATCCCTAACCCTTGTGTAAAAGAAGAGGAGGAGGAGGAGGAGGAGGAGGAGGAGAAGGAAAAGGAGGAGGAAGGAAAGAGGAAGATGAAAGGAAAGGGAAGAGAAGGAGGAGGAGGAGGAGAGGAAGATGAAAAGGAAGAAGAAGAAGAAGAAGAAGAAGAAGAAGAAGAAGAAGAAGAAGAAGAAGAAGAAGAAGAAGAAGAAGAAGAAGAAGAAGAA
>NC_034607.1:17012233-17078168 GCF_900095145.1 Mus pahari | reverse complement strand
ACACACACACACACACACACACACACACACACACACACACACACACACAGTGGCTGTTTCCACCACGAAAAGAATCTGTCTGTGTTGGCTTTGGCCAGTTGCCTGCATCCCTTGCTGCTGTGAGCTTCCCAGCCCAGCATTCCACACGAGGGTCCCTGGCCCTCGGAAGGCCACAGGAATGTCTCCTCCCTCTTGACTCTGGCCTAGCCTCCCGTTTTCTGAGTTTAAGAAAACAGAAGTGAGTGAAAGGTACACTCTCAACTCTGAGGAGGAGAGGTAGGAAGGGGAGTGGGGGAGGTTGCCTGCTGGCCTCTAGACAGATGCAAGTAGGTGACCGGGTGATTTTAGTTCTAAAGACTAATAATGTTCTAGATGAGAAGAGGATTCTTGGAGGCGGGGCTGCATAATGAGGAGTGCTCTCCTAGTCTCTGCTTGCCCTCTACACTCCCATCCTCTGGACCATCAACACCCAGTTACATGATTACTGGTGCAGTTTGGGCTTCTATTAACCCTAGCACAAGGGTCTTCCAAAAACAAACAAATAAGCAAGCAAGCAAAGAAACAGACAAACAAAATGGGATGCTGCCTCAACTGAGAGCTGGAAACTGTAAACTTATAGGCCCGTTGCAAACATCAAAGATGGACACACCTTCCCTGGCTCTGACCAGCAGGACATTGGGATAAGTTTTGCTGATCTGAGCAGAGTTACTACACGGGACCAGCATGTCCCAGCGTTTGGCACATGTCCTCTCTCTGGGGACTGAGGAAAGTAGGAACAAGGTCTTGGGAAAGAAAAGGATCATCTCAGATCCAGGAAATGTAATCTATGCACAGGCCCAGACTATCCCACATATCTGTGAGCTGCCATGCTTTCAGGGACTCCATCAGGAAAACAGGCCTGCAGGGTGCCCTCAGAGTATTGCCTTTGGTTGAATAGGTACCCCAACTCTGTAGCCCTTGCAGTGATTTATCAGGTACTTCGATGTGTCCTCGCATGAAAGGGAGAGATGACAGGTGTCTTCTGTCTCTATGGAGAGTAGTGAAGAAGAGGGATGTTGAAGAGGGATGGTGTTATTGGACTCCTTTCCGGAAGTCTGAGACGTTGGCCACTGAAACATGTGCCTTCAGGGACTAGTGGTGTCAGGGAAATCTTGGTGGCTCTGTCACAGAAGAGCCAGGTCAACCACGGTCCTTCTCCTTACCCCGAACCTCAGGAGCGTGTTTCTGGCACCGTGTGGAATGAAATTGATGACTCGCAGGTCTTTCGGATTCTGGACCTGGAAGACTTTGAAAAAATGTTCTCGGCGTATCAGAGGCACCAGGTAAGATCGTACCCTCTGGTCTCTTGGATGTTGACTTTCATATCTTGACTTGCACCCATGCATGCCCAGGCGCACACACATTCACATGTACACTCTCACACACATAACACAGGCACACATACATTCGCAGGTACATGCACACACACACACAGACACACACGCACACACCTTCCTACTGAGATGTTAAGACTATAGGGAAGAAGATGGATGCTGCTCTGTGCTACTTCGTGGGTTCAAGACTGGGGCTGGGGCCTGGAAGGCCCTGCTCTCTGCTCTGTGCATGCGATGGCCAGTTTCTCCAGCCACCAAGAATGGATCGTGGGGAGGGGGGTTGTTTTGTAGCCACATACAGGTCTAAAGTGACAAGCACTTGTGGGGACCGACGGGAGTACTGATTGTCAGCTCTCATCCTCCAATCCCGTGTGGCTTTGAAGATGTGTGGGGCCCTGGAACCTGAGTATAGCTCTCATGCCCGGGAGCCACCCGCAGGTCCAGTTGGTGATGAGCATCAGGGGCTCTATGCCCCTTGCTTCTCTGCGCGCCTTCTAGGGTTTGCATGCTTGTTTCTTCATCTCTGCGTGGCCCAGGACTCCAGCTTTGAGGACTTCTGGTATACTCAGGGGTCCTGAGCTCTGGTGGGTGACTAGTTGCTGAGGCCTGCCTTCAAGAGGTCTGCAGAGGGTCCCCTACTCCACTTTATACCAAGTCCAGACCTGGAGATGACTCTTCACGAGGCCTTCAAGGGGCCAAGGTCATGTGGGGTCCAGCCAAAGGAGCAGTGTGGAGTTGACACTCTAGCTCTGTCTTGAGGTTCCAGAGAAAACAACTGATTGTTTATTTGATTTAAAAATGTGGGTGCCTGTGACATCTGACCCTCTGCTCTTAATTCCAAGCAGCATGTTAGCTCATGCTGTGGTTAAGCTGGCCTGGCCATGGGCAGCAATCAAAGCTGCAGGAGCTGGGAAGAATTATGTGAACACCTGTGTCCTGAGCAGGATGGGGTTGGGCAAGCCCATGCCTCCCTTCACTTGTGAGTCATTCTCTGGGCTTTTGGACTGGCCTTTCCAGACTCCAAGGCCCTGAGCTGGGATGGGAGACATGTAGGAAAGAATCCATATGGGGCTTAAGGCCTCCCAGCTTCCTGAGAAGTGAGTCTGACTTTAAAAACCCTCTGACCCTCCCGCTTCCTGCTGCCGGTCCCACCCCTCACAGCTCGCCTGGGCCTTGCTCGCATCAGCATCTAGAACTAAAGTCAAACTGGAGTAATGGCAAAAGTCAGATTTACCTGCTGGCTACCTCTCTGCGTCTTAGGGCTCCAGGGCCTTGAGCCACGGAGCAGAGAAGGGTCCTGAGTCCTCTGTGTTCTAGGTAGGGTCAGAGCCCATGGCTTCAACTCCATCAGTGTCAGGAAGAAAGACTCAGGACAAGCTGTGCTCCCCGCTCCTCTTAGACATAAGACAGGCAAGGAGAAGAGCAAAGTCAAGGTCATCTGCTTTTCCTGACCCAAAGATGGGGACCGTCACGGGTTTCTGATTCAAGTTCATGGACTGACACAGAGTTCACCTGGGTAGAGGAACCGCTCATCAGGTTCTCAGTAAAGGCAAAGGAAGAACCAGTGGCCAAAGATCAGGGTCCCAGTTCTCATGTTTGGGGGATACTTGGCCCAATTGGGCGCCTCCCTGGTTCTCAAGAGGCAGTATGCCCGGTGTTTGTTTCTTTGGGTTCTGTGTGTGCATGTCTGCCCTGAGCTGCTGTCCTCAGCTCTTTCCGGGTTCCTGTCTCCTGTTCCTGGGGGACACAGAGGACAGAACAGTTACTAAGGAAGCCCACCTTGGTCTTGATGTTCCTGAGTCCCCTGCCTATTGACTAACATTGTGCATGTTTAATTCTCTGATGGCTGTGGCTGCTGCCTGCCTAGGAGCTGATAACTAATATGATTCTCAGCAGGTGAGTCACTCTTGGGGCTCTGAACGTTCTGTCCCTTACCCACTGTCCTGGGCTGTAGCCCAGAACTGGGTCCATGAGAGGAGGCTTGCCTGCACTGTCTTCAGCCTTTCTCACTCGTCCGTGTAGGCTTGCATGCAGGAGGGTCCCCAGAGAGAGAGAGGGAATGTGAGAGACGGAGGGGCTTCGAGCAGACCTCTGCCCGCTGCGGAGGCGAGTGCCCACAGAACTGAGGAGGCTTCTAGGTCCATGATATCAACCGCAGGTGCCAAGGCAAGGCTCTGCCAGCATGACTACACATGTCGGGCACTGCACAACTCCAGAGGGGAAAATCCACCAAGAAAATGGCGTGCCTGGCAGGCCCTGGAGTTGTGTGCCTTGGAACATGTGCTCTGGGGAAGTCCCTAGCTGTGTGCTAGAACGGCTCCAGCATCTCTGAACTGGGGGGGGGGGTGTTCCAACAGAAGGAGGTCTGGGAATCTTTGATTTCTGCCTACTGGTATCCCAGAAGTGAATTCAGTATGGATTCTACCTCTGTTTTTCCATATGACCTTGTAAAACCCTTTAGTCCTGCCACACTGAGATAGGCTGGAGGTCTCCAGGAGTTAGAAACTATGGCCTTATTTGGGGGAGGGGGGGGTTTGAATCGACTCGCCCTTGGGGAGGCTTTGGGTGGGTATACATGTCTGCTAAAGCAAACCATATTGCCTGAAGCCACAGAGATAAATTATGGCTTCCATTTGAACAGCTCCTTTCCTGTCTTCTCAAGAGAGGCTGAGCTCTAAGTGGACCCTTCACGAACCCTCCATCTTTTCTCGCCCAGGGTGGTCCTACATCCTCTCTTAAGAGTCGGTGGTTAAACACCTTGCCTCTCACATCTTCTCTTACTCTTTCTTTACATCCACTGGGTCAGGGGCGTCCCCCACCTTGAAAGAAGGGTGGGTCTGGGTGGTGGGCATGAAGAGTGGAGCATCTACTTCAGGGGTTCCCCCCCTGTAACTCATCATTTGCAGAAAGAACTGGGTTCCACGGAGGACATCTACCTAACGTCCCGCAAGGTTAAAGAGCTGTCGGTCATCGATGGCCGGAGGGCCCAGAACTGTATCATTCTTCTCTCCAAGTAGGTGCTCACCTGTAGCAGGGAAAGAGACCCTCCCCAAAAGCCCAAAAATGGGTAGTGGAGGGGCTAGGATGTGGATAATTTGGTGGTGGAGTGCTTGTTTGACTGCCCAGCGTGCGCCAGGCCTTGGGCTAATTCTGAGCACTGCTGAACAATAACAAATGTAGACATTGAGCTGCAGGCCTGGGAAAAGGTGGCAGAGGAACATGGGGGGGGGGGGGTGATGCTGGCTCTCTGACTTCCCCTGGAGGAGAGAGGGGTGGGTGTTGATCTAGACCTCTGCCCCCCCCCCAGCCCACGTTAAGCAGCGGCACTAGGCTCTGTAGACAGGAAACTGCCCTGCCCACGAGGCTCCAGTGAGCATCTGCCAGCGGAGCTGCCCTGAGCCCATGGAGGGCCCACTCTGCTTAGGCCTGGGAGCCGCATGATCTCAGCCTGGAAGCATTTCCCTGGCTTAGGAACAAACAAGCAGTATCTGTGTTAACAACACAGCTTCTGTGTGGGGGCCTCCCCCAGGCAGGGTCAGGGGCACCGCCCCAAGCTCTATTCTTAGTGCCGCCTACAGCCTCCTCTGGGACATCTGCCCCCTTTGCCCTCCTACAAGTCCCTTAGCCTGGGTTACCTCCATTGAGTGGGGTGGGGGTGGGAGTGGGGGGTTGGGAGTGGGGATGGGGGTGGGGGGGACTGGTTCCCTAGAGTCCTCAGTGGGTGTGTACCTGGAGGGGTGGAGAACAGAACGGGTATGTAGGTGGATGGGGGGGAGGGAGGCGTTCCTGGAAGGCTAGTAGAAGCTGGCTGGCAACTGGGAGCAGTCAGAGAGGGAGAGTTCTGCTGCCCCCTGCTCTGTTCTCCCATGGAGATGCTGAAGACATTTGAGGCAGGAGGGAGGGGTGGAGGAGGAAAAGGAGACTGTCAAAATGCCTCTGCCTGTCTGTCTTAATCTCCTGTGTCTCATCAGTTCCAAGGATGCTCAAGCAAAGCAACAGGGACCCAGGCTTCGATGAGAACTAAAACACTCATTATTGGATATATGGAGTGAATCATATTTCCTCTTTATTAAAATTAGACTCCATTATGAAGTTGGCCTGGGATGGCTTTGTAGAGGAGGAGGGAGAGCAGGTTCAAAGTGAGGGCTGGAGAGGAGAAGATGAGGCCATACTGTATGGAAAGAAACCCCAGGGGCCATCCTAAGGGCCAGGCCAGACTGCTCAAGGTGGATTTGTTACAGGTTGAAGCTTTCCAATGATGAGATACGGCAGGCTGTCTTGAGGATGGACGAACAAGAAGACCTCGCTAAGGACATGCTGGAGCAGGTAAGGACCATCAGGGGAGGGGAGGGGAGGCTGCCAACCCTGGGGGCAGCCATGCCGCTTTCTACCCGATCCCAGAAAGGCTGAATCCCTGGGGTTGAAAAGACTTAGATCTGAAGGCACTGAGGAGGTTTCTAGAAATTCTTCTGGACCAGCCTTCCCTACAGAAAAGACCACCAGAGAACTTCGTGGTCCCAGCAAGGTCTCAAGAAAGGGTGGCAGTGGTCATTTCCTCATCCATTCTCCACATTAGTCCATCGATGGCGTCCTTTAAGAAAGACCCTGCAAAGCGGCAAACATGCACGCTGCCCGCTGAACTTTATTAGAACGAAGAGCACAGTTGCCAAGCATGCACGATGTCCTGGAGGTCCACAGAAACAGAGGGTGGTGGTGCACACCTACAATCCCACACTGGGGCTTGAGGCCAGCCTAGGCTTCATGAGACTCTGCTGGGTTACTGGAGGGAGGATGGCTCAGCAGCTAGGAGCACTTGACGCCTGCACGGGACCCAGGTTCATTTCCCGGTACCCATATGCTGGCTCACCATCACTCATAATGCCAGCTTCAGGAGATCCGACTCCTTCTTTCTACCTCTGTGGGCACCAGGCACACACATGGTACTGGCATACACGCCGACAAAGCACCCATACACATAAATGAAAATAAATTAAAAATATTTTTTAAAACGAAGAAAAGGAGTCAGTGTCGATCAGAGAATATGTTATTTTTCCCCCCTCGGGTGATAAAAAGTGTAGATGGTATTTTCCAAGAGTCCATATAACAAATATGTACATATAACAAAAAAAGTATTTTCCAAGAGTCCATATAACAAATGATGTGTGTTCCTGGTAAGGGGTGCTACAGATCAGTGAGAAACTAGCGAGAGAAGCAGTTTGGGAACTGAGCTGAAGACCTGAACCATCGCTTGATGGGAGACGGTGACTGGCAGCCTGTGAGCACCTGAAAGGTCCCAGTGTCAGGAGTCACCACAGAAACAGCCAACCACGGTAGAGGAGCGTCACACTCCCACCCATTAGCCAAAGTTAAAGTCCGACAGCCACACGCTGATGAAGGGGAAGCAGAACTGGAATTACCATTCATCCTCACTTTACAGAGCCGTTGGGCATGCGTGTTAAGGCTAAGCATGTGTCTGCCCTGTTACCCAGGAATCTCGCACTTAGGCACATACCGAAGAAAGGCCACTATAAAAGTCATACACAAACACAATTATAGCAACCTGATGTATTAAACCTCCCAGAGGGCGAGCAATGCAACTGATCATTCATTAATAGGGAAGTGGATAAACTGACTGTGGTACATCCCTTCAGTGGAATACTAACCAAGCAGTAAATAAAGACAAACCAGTGTATACAGCATGCATGAGTCTTACAGGTTATGTTGAGTGAAAAGATGGGAATTGGACATAGTGATGTGGTTAATTTTCTGTGACTATGACAAAAATACCTGAGACCAGTAAATCTATAAGTAAGAATGGACTTGGCTCGTGGCTCTGGAGGCTCGGAAGTCCAAAAGCACGGTGCTGGGTCTGCTTGGCACCTTGTGAGTTCTTAGACTGTACCAAAGCATGGTAGACATCACGGCCGGAGACAGAGCAGATGCAATGCGATTCTTGCTCTTATCAGGCCACGAATGTCATTACTGGGGTCTCACTCTTGTGACCTCATCTAACCCAAATTATCCCCCAAAGGCTTTCCTGCTAGATGCCATTAACATGTGAATTGGGAGGTTCCCCTGTGTGAACTCTAGAGGGATACTTTCCAACAATGACTCAGGGGTTAAGACACAGGCTGCTCTTATAGATGACCGGGGTTTAGCTTCCAGCACCCACTCGGAGGCTCACAAACCCCTCTTCTCTTCTCCACAGTCACTGTACAAACATGCATTTACATACTCAGGCAAGATACCCAAACGGACTACTTAGCCAGGCCGGCCTCAAAACTGATGGGTAGAGCAGGTTGGCCTCAATTTGCTAGGTAACTCAAGCTTGCCTGGAAGTTGGTATATAGATGAGGCTGGCCTTCAACCTGATATGTAACCCAAGCTACCCTAAAAAATTGGTATGTAGCCCAGCCCTGAATCCTCCTGCCTCAGCAGGCCCCTCCTCATGCTGAGCAGAGGCAGTGCAGGAAATTCTCTACATTGTATGGACTGTACATCCATCTGCTTCCCACGTGACTCACGCCTGCTCTTTGCAGCTCCTCAAGTTCATCCCCGAGAAGAGCGACATTGATCTCCTGGAAGAACACAAACATGAGATTGAGAGGATGGCGCGTGCAGATCGCTTCCTCTATGAAATGAGCAGGTCAGCTGGGAATTGGGCACAGCAGGAAAGAGGAGGTTCAGGGCCCGGCTCTGACAGTAGGGCACCAGGTATAGCAGGAGAAATGGGGTTCAGGCAGCAGCTCTGGCCAAGGAAAGGGTGGGAAGAGTAGCCCAAGAAAAAGCTGGGGGCTACCTTGAGCCATGGGTTCGCCTGCGACTTTGCCCACCCTGTCCACAGGATCGACCATTACCAGCAGCGGCTACAGGCCCTGTTCTTCAAGAAGAAGTTCCAGGAGCGCCTGGCTGAGGCCAAGCCCAAAGTAGAAGGTAGGGCTGGAGCCTGCAGTGCACACCCGGAGAGGGGACGTATCTGGGGATTGATCGATGGGGCAGAGGAAAACATCTGCCTTCCCCTGACCCCAGAGAGATGCCCAAATCAAGTATAACATTTAAAACTCTGACATTTAGATTTTGCATCAGGGTTTCATGTGGTATAGCCTTCTAGTTTACTAAGTAGCTGAGGCTAGCCTCGAACTCCTAATCCTCCTGCCTCTACTTTCCAAGTGATGGGACTGTGGGAGCGCACCACCAGCTTTGAACTATAATTATTATGGAGAAATGTTCTTGTCCAGGTTGGCTTACATGCCAATCACATGATGCTTTCCTCGGCCTTGGGATTGGCTCCCCAGAGGTGTGTGTGTGTGTGTGTGTGTGTGTGTGTGTGTGTGTGTGTGTGTGTGTGTGTAAATAGGGATGTAGCCAGCATCCTTCTTGGGGCCTGGCATGCTCAGATTCATCCATTCTTTCCTACTTAAGAAGCACTGGGATCACAAACTCTACTGGGCATGTCTGCTTAAATGTGAGCTCACTGAAAGGCAGCAAGTTGCACACGGTGGTCCCGAGAGGTGTCTGGGTGATACCGACCTCCTCTATCATCATTGCCATTTCCGAGATCCCTTGAGGAATGCTGGAGCAGTGTAGATGTTTGCTGTCTTTCCAATTGATCCCCTTCCTCCTGTCCCCTAATCACCCACTGTGTCAGAGAGCATATCCTTGGGGCTGCCTGTGGGGACAACAGAGGAGCAGGGCTCAGGAAGCTGTGGGAACACTGGAGGGCAGGATGGTAGGCAAGATATGTGCACCTAGCAAGGCAGAAGCAGGAGAAACTGATTGGGGGCTCACTTGGAGTAAGGACAAGACTTACAGGGCAGAACAAAACACAACAAACAAACAAAACAAGAGACTGTCTTGGAGGCTCAGGGTGTCAGGCTAGGGGCATAGCAGAACATAGGCGCCCCCTGCTGGGGCATAGCCGGACACAGGCGCCCCCTGCTGGACACTCTCTGAGATGCCTAGTTCAGAGAGCAGGCTGGAGCTTTCTCAAAAGGCTGCCTTGGGATTCCTGCAGTAGGAGTTTGTAGAGATAAAGGAAGCAGTGTTTAGTATGTACACCCATAGGCGTGCAACAGGGACCTGCAGATTGTAATAAAGAATAGATCAGTCATCTCTGTGGTATCTCCTTGCCCTGGTGGTGGGCAAGGCCTTATTTTCATCTGTACCCTCTTTTTGCTGCAAGCATTCAGGCTAAGGTGTGGGTGGTCCACTAATCGTGCACCTTAAGTTAAGCAAACGTGTGTGGTGGCCATTTGGAACTTTGGAACCAGAGTGGCTTAGGCACTGGAAAGCTTTCATCTTAGACTGTTAGTTGCTCCAAGGAGCAAGAACTTAAACTCCATGACTCAGCCAGGATGGTCCATAAAGTGTCTCTTTAATATCAAGCTGCACGGAGAAAGACATGCTGGAGAGAACAAAATATTTGGGGGAATATCAAACTTCTACAGGTGGGATCCAAAAGACATCCACCCACTAGGGACGACTGCTGTCCTTAAAGGGCTGGGGAGCGGTGCCTGAAGGCGTACACACATAGCCACGTCAGGAGTTGAGCTTCTAGGTCTCCCAGAAGTATTCCTGAAGTAGGTAAGACTGAGCCCGCCTCAGCTGGGTACCGAGCTATTGACACCCACCTCTAGTCCCCCAGACGAGGCTCCGGGGGAAGTTGCTTCAATTCGGTTTACCGGGTTTGACAAATTTCCCAGTTCCCCTTTGAATATATTCTCCCTATGAATACATTCATTGCTGAGCACACGAAAATCACCAATTCTCATTACAAGCAGATGCACTAAATATAGCCTGGGTGAATGTGCCGGCAAGTGTAATATCTTTATGGATGCATCCATGCGCGCATTATTCTCGCGGACGTCTGAAATGTCAGCTTTGCAGATGGTCGTTTTCTCATCTCCCGATTTCCTCTCAACTCCCTATCATTTTCTGTTTTGCCAACATTTTTAGCGTTTTTTTAAAAAGGCTATCCCTTTGTAGATTTTTTTTCAAACAGCTCACCAACCTTAGAAAAACTATCCCCAGCCGTGTTAAATACAGCCATTCATTCTGGGCGATTCGTAAGTCCCTCCCCTTCCTGTCCGTGTAATCAACGCAGGTCAAGAACTGAATGTGCTCCGGCTCTGCCTGTGTTTCCCTTCTGGTCCTTTGCTTGTGAGATTTCACTGTAAGGGCTGAGCCGTTCATCAGCCAAGCCCCCTTCCCTGACCCCTGCTCCGGGATCTCTCAACATGGCCTGACGGTCCTCAAACTTACTATTTAGGTCAAGCTGGCATCAAACTCACAGAGATCCTCCTGCCTCTGCCTCCCAAGTGCGTGGACAGATTAAAGGCGTGCGCCACCACCACCTGGGAAGCTTTTCTCTCTCTGCCTCAGAGATATCTTGATTTTTTTTTTTTTTGTGGATGATTTCTATTTTGAATTTTCTATAAATGGGATGGTGTTTTATGAGTGATTTTTCCATTGCTTTTTTTTTTTTTTTTTTTTTGGTTTATGCCTTAAGAATTCCCCCCACACACACACACACACAATGGTGGTGGGGGCTGTTGAGCTAGGCAATGTGTGCCTTAGCATTTGCTAAGGCCCCAGTGACAAATCTAAGTTAAAGCCCCCGAAGCTCCCCCTTGGGAACCAGTGAGGGGTTACTCACAGGAGTGTGGGGGATTTCAAAGCAGCTCCACTGGAAGGTTTGAGCCCAGTATGGATGCTGGCTTCCCCATGGCTGCATAAACGGAGCCCCTTCCCTAATCTCTCCCAGTTTATATACTCTAGTTATTATTCAGTTTTCAGCGCCTTGTTTTATTCCACTACAAGGCAATTTATGCATTCTGGTCTGTAGTTTTGAAAATTCTGGGCTGGGGGGAGCTGGGGAGATGGCAAGTTTGTAAAGGGCTTGCAGTATAAGCATTAGGACCTGACACCAGAACTCACATTTCCAAATCCTGAGAGCTGGGCTTGGTGGCATGCCTATAACCCAGTGCAGTGGATGCTGAGTGACAGACCCCTGAGGCTCCCAGGCCAGCTAGCCTAGCCGAAGGGGCCGGGTTCATGTTCACTGAGGAAACGTGTCTCAAAGACAAGGTGGAGGGTGACAGGAAGACACACCTCATGTCAGTCTCCAGTCTCTATATGAATGCTTACACATGTACACACACACACACATGCCGGGAACAACCCAAGTGTGCATTCACAACACGGTTGGTTTTAGTCCATAGAATGTGCCTATGCGTGGTATGTGTGATCTAAAGGCTTTCTGGATAACTCTCACTTATTTCTTATTTTTATAATATCTTCTTCATGACTACTTAGTTTCTTAACCTGTCTTTGAAATTTCCTGCAAACTTTTTGTCTGGGGTTTTCCTTTATATGTGATATGTATTTGTGTTTGCTCTCTCTCTCTCTCTCTCTCTCTCTCTCTCTCTCTCTCTCTCTCTCTCTCTCTGTGTGTATGTGGCATGGGCACGCATGTATGTACAATGTACACTCATGAGAGTGCATGCAGAGGCCAGAGGAACCTCAGACATGAGGTGTCCTCCTCTCTTTCAACCTTGCTTTTTGGGACACAGTCCATCGCTGTACCTAAAGCATATCATCTGAGCCGTACTGTCTGGTTAGCAAGCTCCCGGGATCGTCTTGTCTGGCTGACCCCCTCTCTCCCATGGCCTTTTCCATTGGTGCTGAGGATTTGAACTCAGGTCCTCTTTCTTTCAATAACAACTACTCCCACCCACTGGGGCATCATCTTTCAAGCCCCAAAGGCTATCGTTTTACCTTCATAATGAGCATCTTCAGGAATTTTCAGACCAGCAGAGGCAGAGACAACAGGGTGGTTTAGTCCTCTTACTGTTATCTCAGATGCTGCTGTCTCCTGAGAATGGTACCTTAGACTGTCCTCTGACCTCCACATACAATGTGCACATGCATACACATATGTATCCACATGACCATACAATATAGAATTTCACAATGTGTCAAACATCCCATAATAAAGATATTCAGAAAGCACAAAAAATTTGCTAGGTCTAGGAACATTGCCGTATTCAAGCATTTATTTGTGAAAAGTATAATAACCTTTATGTGCATGACAAGATATTCTAAACCATTCTATGGGGTTGTCTACTCTGGGGACACACTAGCTTTGTCCTGAAGGTGGTGAGGGGGAAGACATGGAGGAATCTGGACCGGAGTGCATAGTCTCTGCCCACGAGTTGAAAAGGGAAGCCCTTGCATCAATCTCCCGGAGAGCCAGAGGAGAGGCAGCGCCTGCTGCCCGGCTCTGTCTGCAGCATCCCGTTTCCTCTTCCCTCAGCCATCCTGCTGGCCTCCCGGGAGCTGACTCTCAGCAAGCGCCTGAAGCAGGTGCTGGAGGTGGTCCTAGCCATCGGTAACTTCATGAACAAGGGGCAGCGTGGCGGTGCCTACGGCTTCCGGGTAGCCAGCCTCAACAAGATCGCTGACACCAAGTCCAGCATTGACAGGTGGGGGACCTATGATCTTCCTCGCCCTGTCTCACGCCATCTGAGACTCTCTCCCTCTCTCCTCCGACTCTCTTCTATCTCTCCATTCTAGCTGTTTTGTTTATTCTTAGAAACATTAAAGAATTATTTGTGTGTGTGTGTGTGTGTGTGCGCGCGCGCACGCGCGCATACACACTCATAAACACACATTGTGCGCATGTGCTCTCTCACACACATGAGCAGTGTGCATGGGTGGAGTTGTCGGTCAGGGCCAGCAGAGGGTATTGGATGCCCTGGCACTGGAGTTAGTGGCATTTGTGAGTGCTCAGACCCAAACTCAGGTCCTCTGGAAGAGCACAAAGCCCTCTCAGCCACTGAGCCATCTCTCTCAGGCCCAGTCATTGCTTTTGCCTTCCCTCCACACTCCCTCTGGTTTCCCCGGAGCCCCCTCCACTCTCCAGTCCCATGACACAGCTGTCACCCACAGGAACATCTCTCTGCTTCACTACCTGATCATGATCCTGGAGAAGCACTTCCCGGATATCCTGAACATACCCTCGGAGCTGCAGCACCTATCAGAAGCCGCCAAAGTCAAGTAAGCAGTCCCCCCCCCCCTTCCTTGTGACCACACCAGCTGGCTTCCCCCGTTTGTGGGGATGCTAGGAATGGGCAGGGTCTCGGGGTACGCTTTTAGGAGAAGCAGTCAGAGATGGAGTTTCAAAGGTGATTCTGGAAATACCAAAAGAATGGAAAAGTGAACCGTGCACAGAAAGAATGCCACTAACATTCTTAGAAGCAATAATTGAGACAGTTGCACTGTGGGCAAATGGAACTCTCTGGTTATCCCATGGTGGGCATTAGGGAGTGTGCTAGCCATGCAGCACACTGGCTAAGTGGCCTGGAGGGGGTGGTGGCTATGACTCTAACAGGCAGAGGGGGCTAACCCATAGTTAAAAAAAATAATGCTCATCTGGGTACTGGAGAGATGGCTCAGAGGTTAAGAGCACTGGCTGCTTTTCCAGAGCACCCAAGTTTAATCCCCAGCAACCACATGACAGCTCACAACCATCAACAATTTCAATTCCAGGAAATCTGATGCCCTCTGTCTTCTTCTGGCCCCCTCAGGCACCAGGCACACATGTGGTGCACAGACCTATATGTAGGTAGCACACAGAGAGAGGGAGGGGGAGGGAGAGAGAGAGAGAGAACATTAAAAAAAAAAAGCCCAGTCAGTTGGAAGAATGGGGCTCCTGACCTGCAGTGGGTAGGGCATCTACAGTGTCTGCTAAGGCCATGAGACTTAACCTGCGGTCTGTGAGAAACAGAAGCACTAAGGGTAACAGCCATCAAGCCTTATGTGAGATACTCTGTGCTATAACAAAACACCAGAGACTGGGCAACTTACAGAAACTAGAAGTGTATTTGACACACGGCTCTGTGGGACTGGAAGCCTAAGAGCATGGCCATGATCTGCTACTATAGCGTGGCAGCGGCATCCCAGGCTATGACAGACAACGAAAAGTCACCGTGCCATCTTGGAGGCTCCACCATCATGACTGACCTCATCGTCTCAAAATGATCCCTCCAAAGCTCTACCTCCAAATACCACCAACATGCTGTTAAATGATGGTAGACACGGCCTAGTCATAACGGAAAGAAAGAAACCCAAGCCAGACAGACGCCAGGGTGAGGAGGCTTTTGATAGGGCTTGGGAGAGAATTCCACAGGTAACAGGAGGGTCTGAGTGCCATTCCTAGAACCCAAGCCAAAACCAAAATAAAATTAAAAACACAAAACAACAACAACAAACTAGACAGCTCCTAAGAATGGACCCTGGTGTCTGCTGACTGCCACATGCTTATGCACACACACACACACACACACACACACACACACACACACCATACACCTGTACTTAGACACACACACAAACACACCATACACCTGTACTTAGATACACACACACACACACACACCATATACCTGTACTTAGACACACAAACACACACCATACACCTGTATTTACACACACACACACACACACACACACACACACACTCGAGCTTTGTGAGACACAGCATATGGAAGGACCTATGGAGTGGAGCTTTCTACTGACACTTTACAGAATTGCCAGCGGGCACACAGGGCAGTGCCATGCCACAGCCACATGCCAGGGGCCTAAGCGGGGCTGGGACTCAAGGCCATGGTGCTTCACGCTGCTCTTTCTCTGAACCATCCCATGGCCCCTCACATTCAGGGCTGATAGGTTCTGCCCCTCCCTGTCTCCCACAGCCTGGCAGAGCTGGAGAAGGAGGTGAGCATTCTCAGGAGAGGCCTCCAAGCAGTGGAAGTGGTGAGTGCATGCCAGGCTTGGTGGGGAAGCTGTCCAAGGAAAAAGCCAATGTTACTCCATCACTGGGTCCAGTGCCCACCCTCAACCCAAGACACACATATCTCAGACAGAGGAAGCCCTGGGTGGTGCATTTTAATGACCCAGGGCTCCTGAATGGGAAGGGGAGACAGTAGTAGCGGAGAGAGCCTTCAGGAAAAGCTATTCACCTACTTGGGGTTTACCTTTAGATCCCCAAAGAGGGGCTGTCTGAGACTGTCTCTATGTCACTGAGCAGGAGATGTCCGCGTATTGGACTTAACCCTAAGACTGTCACGTGCTCATGTTTGATCATAGTGAATGTGGAGGCTACAGAGGGTGTCCAGAAGTGTGGTAATGGGGGACTGCACCCCTTGAGATATCCCATCTTACATTCTTTCCCTTCATGCCTGAGCTGGTAAAGGCTCTGAGGGCTCGTCCATTGATGGGGACTCTGGTATCTTAGTCCTTTGAGGTAGCTCAAACAAATCAATGGAATAGCTTGTATGAACAAAAGACATTTACCTCGTACAATTTTGCAGGGTGGGTCATTCAAGACCAAAGTCCTGGTAGGACCAATGTCCAGTGAGGGCCTGGCCCTCATAGGTAACACCTTCCCACTGTGTCCTCACCTGCTACAAAGGACAGACTTCCCTGGGACTCTGGTATAGGGCCACTAAACCCGTTCACAAGACCCTTATAACCTAGTCACTTGACAGGAGTGTCCAACCCATTACCTGTAGGCCATATGTCACCCAGGAGAGCTATGCACAGGGCTGACACAAAACCACAAACTTACTTAAGACATTATGAGAATTTTTTACGATGGTATTTTCCCATGCTTGGTTGTGCACTTCCAAGGGTGCACTTTGTAAATGACAACATTGTCTCATAATGTCACAAGTGTGCATCCACGCGTGAGATCCCACGCCCTTGCTTCTCCTTAGGATCTCAGTTGAGGACTTGTGAGAGGGCACAAAGGCTGGATCCCGGGTGTCTGCCCTGGGTGGTTGCTTCCATTTTGACAGTCCTGGAAAGTGCTCCTTGGAGTGTGGATCAATGCCCACAACACAGTGGTGGTGACAGGCAAGGGAAAGGTACAAATGGCTGTACAGACCGACAATTCTTAAAGTCCTGGTTACCTTTAGAATTAAAACCCCAGGCATGGCATCGGCTTTCCCAAAGGCTTATGTGACATCCCGTGAGTGCCAAGAGGCACGCTGTAGCCCCTGGACACCATCTGTCTAAAATGTGCTTTGTTCTCCCTTCCCAGGAGTTGGAATATCAGAGACACCAGGCACGAGACCCCAATGACAAGTTCGTCCCTGTCATGAGTGACTTCATCACAGTGTCTAGCTTCAGCTTCTCAGAGCTGGAGGACCAGCTGAATGAGGCCAGGGATAAGGTAAAGACGGCCCAGTGCCCACTCTGACCACACAGCTCCTCAACACATCCCTTTGTAGAGTTGGCGTCTTCCCCTGGTCCGACTGTGGACACGGACAAACCCAGAGCCTCACACCCTAGAAAATTCCCATCTCCTCCCTCCCCCAAGGCAGTCAATGACAGCCTCACACTGCAGAGATCCCAATCCACTTCTGAGGCAGTCAGACACCATAAGCATCACTATTAAATTTTACTTTGATGCATGTGTGTGCGTGATCCTGTACACACGGAAATGGAGGCCAGAAGCCAACTTCTGCTGTCACTCCTCAGATCTGACTGTCTTATTTCTTGAAACAGTCTCTCACTAGGACCTGGGGCTCAATGATTAGAGAAGACTGTCTGGCCCACAGGTCTCCAAGATCTTCCTCTATCTCCCCAGAATTGAGATATCACACCAACACACCCAGACTTGAAGTACTTGAGATCAAACTCGGGTCACGGTGTTTGCGTGGAAAGCGCTTTACCGGAAGAGCCCCACCCCAGCCCACCACCAGTTCACAGTCCCTAGCCTACCTACCTTATGGGTTTGCTGAAAGTTTATAGTCCCTGTCTTAGTCAGGGTTTCTGTTCCTGCACAAACATCATGACCAAGAAGCAGTTGGGGAGGAAAGGGTTTATTTGGCTTACACTTCCACATTGCTGTTTATCACTGAAGAAGTCAGGACTGGAACTCAAGCAGGTCAGGGAGCAGGAGCTGATGCANAGGCCATGGAGGGATGTTCTTTACTGGCTTGCTTCCCCTGGCTTGCTCAGTCTGCTCTCTTATAGAACCCAAGACTACCAGCCCAGAGATGGTCCCACCCACAATGGGCCCTCCCACTCTTCATCACTAATTGAGAAAATGCCCCACAGCTGGATCTCATGGGGGCATTTCCCCAACTAAAGCTCCTTTCTCTGTGATAACTCCAGCTGTGTCAAGTTGACACAAAATTAGCCAGTACAGTCCCATTCAACAGATGTGAACACTGAGAATCCGAGGGTTTGGGTCACTTGGGTGAACATCATGGGAGCCCCACTCAACTTTGAACTTGCCTCTGTGCGGATGCCTATAGACCCATATGTGAGGTTCTTATTCGGGAGACCCAGGGTCGGGCTGGACAGCAAGCATTTATTTCCAGCAAATTCCCAGAAGATGCACAGGCCTCTGGTCCAGGAGGACTCTACGTGTGGTGATGTGTTTCCTAGATGCTGTTGTGAGTTATGCTAAGGCAGAGGCAGGGCAGTGTCTGCTCCAGGTACAGAGTCAGCTGCTTCTTTCTGTCACCCCACTTCTCTCTCACAATAGCATCGCGAAGCTGATCTCCATTTGACAGGTGAAGACGTTAAGTCTCAGAGGGGACAAGCAGGTCACCCATCCTCTGAGTCCCCTGATGACTAGGTGTCCTGGGAGAGCCTTTTCTGCTTGTGGACGTTGTACATCGTGGTGCGCACTAGGCTCCGCACCACGATGTACAACGTCCACAAGCAGGTGCGTGATCCTGTACACACGGAAATGGAGGCCAGAAGCCAACTTCTGCTGTCACTCCTCAGATCTGACTGTCTTATTTCTTGAAACAGTCTCTCACTAGGACCTGGGGCTCAATGATTAGAGAAGACTGTCTGGCCCACAGGTCTCCAAGATCTTCCTCTATCTCCCCAGAATTGAGATATCACACCAACACACCCAGACTTGAAGTACTTGAGATCAAACTCGGGTCACGGTGTTTGCGTGGAAAGCGCTTTACCGGAAGAGCCCCACCCCAGCCCACCACCAGTTCACAGTCCCTAGCCTACCTACCTTATGGGTTTGCTGAAAGTTTATAGTCCCTGTCTTAGTCAGGGTTTCTGTTCCTGCACAAACATCATGACCAAGAAGCAGTTGGGGAGGAAAGGGTTTATTTGGCTTACACTTCCACATTGCTGTTTATCACTGAAGAAGTCAGGACTGGAACTCAAGCAGGTCAGGAAGCAGGAGCTGATGCAGAGGCCATGGAGGGATGTTCTTTACTGGCTTGCTTCCCCTGGCTTGCTCAGCCTGCTTTCTTATAGAATCCAAGATGACCAGCCCAGAGATGGCACCACCCACAAGGAGCCTCTCTCTCTTCATCACTAATTGAGAAAATGCCTTACAGCTGGATCTCATGGGGGCATTTCCCCAATTGAAGCTCCTTTCTCTGTGATAACTTCAGCTGTGTCATGTTGCCTCAAAATTAGCCAGTACAGTCCCATTCAACAGATGTGAACACTGAGAATCCGAGGGTTTGGGTCACTTGGGTGAACATCATGGGAGCCCCACTCAACTTTGAACTTGCCTCTGTGCGGATGCCTATAGACCCATATGTGAGGTTCTTATTCGGGAGACCCAGGGTCGGGCTGGACAGCAAGCATTTATTTCCAGCAAATTCCCAGAAGATGCACAGGCCTCTGGTCCAGGAGGACTCTACGTGTGGTGATGTGTTTCCTAGATGCTGTTGTGAGTTATGCTAAGGCAGAGGCAGGGCAGTGTCTGCTCCAGGTACAGAGTCAGCTGCTTCTTTCTGTCACCCCACTTCTCTCTCACAATAGCATCGCGAAGCTGATCTCCATTTGACAGGTGAAGACGTTAAGTCTCAGAGGGGACAAGCAGGTCACCCATCCTCTGAGTCCCCTGATGACTAGGTGTCCTGGGAGAGCCTTTTCCATTCCAGACAGGGAGGTCCTGACGTTAGAAATGTCTTGCCCGGGTCAACATCTCTCCTGATCCCATATCTACAATACAAAAAGACGCAGAGGTGGCACAAAGGCAGACTGTCAAGTAGTCTCAACCAATTTCCCCAGAAGTCAGCTTCACGGTTTTGGTGGAGAGGGATAACAGGGAAGACAAGGAACGAACAGACAATGAATTGTAAAGTTTGCATTGGCGAACCCTAGGGTTCAAACCACCTGTCTCGGAGCCAGCCTACAAGCCCCCAGCTTGGACTGGGCTCAGCTGGAAGCTAACAGGCTGCGCGCTTGGGCTCCTCACGCCTCTACCCGTGTCTTTCACAGTTTGCCAAGGCACTGACACACTTCGGAGAACAGGAGAGTAAGATGCAGCCGGATGAATTCTTTGGTATCTTCGACACCTTCTTGCAGGCCTTCTTGGAGGCCCGGCAGGACCTGGAGGCCATGCGGAGGAGGAAGGAGGAAGATGAGCGGAGAGCACGCATGGAATTCATGGTGAGCTGAGCTGGGGCCTGGCAGGGGGCAGGATGCAGCAGAAGTGGGAGTGGGGGGATGCTGCTTAGAGTCTGGGAGGTAAAACAGGAGCCGGTGGGGGGTGGGGGGTGGAGGTGGGGGATGGGGGATGGGGGCGAGATGGGGTGGGGGGTGCACTTTCCAGGATGCCATTAGCCCCAGAAGAGACAACTCCTAACTTGGGAGAGACCATGTAAGGTGGGGAGAGTGGAGCATCTTGGGAAAAGGAAGAGTGGTCCCTGGCAGGAAGTATGTCCAGGGTACGGGTTGCCACGCACTGGGATAGCATCCAAGAGGGCTGCCAGCAGCTCGCCTGTGTCCTTAAGTCGCCTCTCCTTTCCACCCCCCCAGTTGAAGGAACAGCGTGAGAAAGAGAGATGGCAGAGGCAGCGGAAGGTCTTGGCTGGCGGCGCCCTGGAGGAGAGCGGCGAGTTCGATGACCTAGTGTCAGCCTTGCGCTCTGGAGAAGTTTTCGACAAGGACTTAAGCAAGTTCAAGCGTAACCGGAAGCGGCCTGGGAGCCAGGTCCCGGAGGTCACCCGCGAGCGGGCGATAAACAGGCTAAATTATTGACTTGGGGACTGGGGACTGACCACATAGCAGCAAGCCTGGAGACAGGGATTAGGAGAGAGGAGTTGAATAGAAAAAGCAATGACTTCAGTGATTTTGGAAAACTGGGTTTGGGAGTCCTGGGCTGGGTCCTGGGTGTCGCGTGCGGCTAGACCGGGTGTCTCCCGCACTGAGAGAGGGTCTTCGCTTGTCTCCTGTATATTACCCATTTTCATCCTTTTTCTGTCCATCTCTGTCTGTGCCCCTCCCCTTCCTGGCCATCCTTCTCTAAGACTATCTTGGGCATCCCTGGCAGGTCCACCCAGGCTGGGTGACACTGTTCTCCACACCTCATGTTGGCACAGAGCTGTTTAAGACCCGGGAGACCTTCTTGTCCCAACATTTTGTACAGTATGTGGTGGTGGAGTGGAACCTGAGAGCCAGCAGTATGCTCCTATCCGAAAAGACAGCTTAACAGAACATGGATCTGGGATGGGAAACAGGGGGTTATGCGTTCTAGCTAGATAAGCTCTAGTCTGTCCCAGAAAAACGGGACCAGAGCCAGCAAGTGACTTAGTTATCTGTGCCTTTTTCCTACACCAAGTCCTAGGGCCTCACTTCTTCCCCGGCTACCTCCATCCTATTTACTGATTTCTGGTCGCCAGATTGCTCTCCGGTTCCCAGAACTCTGGCTCACCATCAGCTTAGAGTATGGCTCTGGTAAGGAGGGGTGTCCAAGAAAGACTCTGTCATCACCTCACCAGACTCAGGCATAGGCCCTAGGGGAAACCCCAAGGTCACCTGACCACTGTCTTGGAGAGAGACCTCAGATCCCCACTCCGCTGAGAATGCCCCATCTACCATCACCCTCAGCTGACCCTTGCTATGCCACAGTGGCTCCAGTCTCCACCCGCAGGCCACAGGGAGCTCCATACACTAGGCTGCAGCTGGCTTTAGGGAATTGCTCCTGAGGGCTAGAACTACCCTCCGTATTTAACTGTCACTCCGAGGGAGACAGTTAGACGGGGACTGAGAAGAGCTCAGTCCAGGGTGTGCCCGTACATTTGTGCTGTTCCGTTCAGTCCTGCTGCACGGGCTCATTCTGGCCCCGTTCATACTCATCTTCTGTCCCGTCCACCCATCTTCAGCTGTGTTGATGGTATGGGTGGGGTGACACTGCTACATCTAGTCACATTTATACATGGAGCCTGGTAGGATCAACACCATGTAAGTTTATTGTCAAATGCACCCCTCTTCCCTCTGATCTTGAGACCGAGCTTGCCTGATTACCATCCACCAGCTCCTGGCTCTTCTCTCTAACCCACTGGCTTGATCAAGGTCGTTACTAGCGGAGTGTGGGCTGCTCTCAGTGCTGGTTCTGTAACTGCCTGTCTTCCTACAGGAGATTCCCAAGGGGGTGGGGCCATAGTAGTTGTGGGGAGAGACACAAGGCGTGTGCATTGGTTTGAAAGAGATCTCAGCAAGTGGAGGCCTGGCCAGTATGGTGTGAAGAAGCCAGCCTGAGAGCACAAAAGACTTCTAAGAAAGGCTATGGAGGAGAGCTTTAATGCTCATCTGCATAAGCAAAAGAACCTCCCCATCCTTGCCCCCACCCCACCCCACCCCTCGGGGAGCAAGCTATAAGAATGTTAAGGCTGGTGCTGGACATCTTCAAATCCTCTCCGAAACTGGTTGGGATGTCAGGCTGCCATGTGAGGACCAGGGGACAAGGATGGACTACACTGTCACACTTGACAGGCATGGCTGGGCCTAATCTTCCCAACCGCCATGAAGACGGGACACGCACCAAGAGAAATAAGGAAGATGAACGTTGTTGAAGGGACACATTGGCTCTTCAGAAAAGCTGCCTGGTATCTCTCCAGAGCCCAGCCTTCTCGTCCCCAAAGAATTCTGCCTTCTCTATTTATTGTTGTCTATAGCTTCCCGGCCGGTGGCTCTGGTACTGTGTGTCTTTGTAACCAGATTCCAACAGTGCTTTGGACCATGGACTGTTGTGGGCGACTCAGCAGGAAGTGATTGGTGCTCAGTGGAGGTGGATAGGCTGGTTCTCAACATTAAATGAGGAAGTCTACTCCCCCAATACCCACCCAACCCTCCTGCTGCCTATGGGCCAACCGCTCCAGTTAGTTTTGTGCACAATGTAAAATTCATAGTCCAGACAACACATCCCGTCTCAGCAGCAGCAATTCCCCTCCCAGGATGGAAGTTTGTTCAGGGGTTGGAAGGACAATTCTCCAGGTGGGTGGATACAGGCATGGGCTCTCCCTGTCCACTCCTATTGCCACCAACTGGGGAGTTGCGACCACCTCCCCAGGACATCGGCCAACCTTCATGCCAAGGCTGCTCTCACCAGCTGCTGCAGAAGACAAACAAGGTTTATATGTACAAAACTCTACAGTGTTTTACCAGCACCCTTTTATAAGAATATATTGTAATACTAAAAAAAAAAAAAAATTAAATCCATCCCCACCCCTAGCCTGCCTAGAAACGTTTCTTCCCGTGTGGACTCTTGTGGGTTGTGCTGGAATGGACAGAGCAGGTGGTAGGCTGGAGCAAGCTCCTCCCAGTTCCATGAGTGCCTGCGTACATTTTCTGGAAAGTTGCAAGCCATTTGAGGTTATGTGGCTAGCCCGAGTTGGGAACTCTGTGTCACGTGAACCTGTTCATCTTTGAAAGAGCCCATGGCTAAACATCCATCACCATACCTCTGTACAGGGCACAGGGCATCTCCTCCATCTTAGAGAAGCTGCCATGCCAGGCCACTGTTTGGGGTGTGTCAACTAGGACCCTCTGCTTCCCAAGCCAAGCACTCGCGATAGCTATAGCTGAGTCTGGGGCTCCCATCTGTCAAACTGCCTCTGGGTGCAGAGACTATGTTCTTCGGTCTTTCTAGGGTTCTCTCCCTCCCGCCACCCCACCCCCCTCACCGCCCATCCTTTAGGGAGGGTCTTAGAATGCGGCTCATGGGTGCTCGTGAAGTGGTCATGTGGTAACGGTGAGCACTTGGGTGCCTTCTTGACAGATAAAGAGTCCTCGATCCTCATCTCCAAAGCTGGCATCGTGGCTTTATTTGTGCGCTGTGAGGGTAAAGGGCCACCTTCAACGCCTCTTTCCCTGACACATGCCAGAGTAGAGAGGTGAGGGCAGACCGCAGTGGACAGAACCAGGTGTGGGTAGATGCTGGCACAGGACCTTAGGGCTGCGGTCCACAAGTGTGCATCCTGTCCGAGGAGAGGGCTGGAGGCAGGGGAGGCGGTCTGTGATACATTCTTTAGGAGGTTTGTGCTTTTCCTTCCTCAAAGCGGGTTCCTCTGCTTAATGAGCCCTTATTCTCCTCCCAGGGAAGAGGAGGGAGGACCCTAAATGAGAAGGCCTGCCTAAAGCTGTCTGTCTGAAACAACCTGAGCAATATGACGAGTGTGTGTGTGTGTGTGTGTGTGTGTGTGTGTGTGTGTGTGTGTGTGTGTGTGTTGGGTATCCAATATCAGAAAGTTCCATTGCCAGAGTCCTGGAAGGTGTCAAGGCCTCAGGTGTCTTCTGATGACGACACCTCACAGGTTAGTGGTAAAGAGACAGGGTGATCCTAGGTCTAATTAGGTCTAATTACTAGATTTGGAGGAATGTGACATCTTTTCCTCAGCCTGAATGACATCCCCTTGGGAGACAAGACTGGAGACTGTGGCACTCTCTAAGCCCGATGGAAGTCCCCCCGCTGCCCTCCAGTCTTGCGGATGAGCTTTACCTCTGTCACCACAATGTCCCTGCTGACCGCCTTGCACATGTCATACACCGTCAGGGCAGCCATGGCAGCCGAGGTCAGTGCCTCCATCTCTACCCCGGTGGGGCCCCGGGCCCGGCAGGATGCCTGGATCAGTACAGCATGGCGTGTGCTGTCTAGCTCCAGCTGCACCTGCACATGGCTCAGGGCCACATGGTGGCAGAGGGGGATCAGATGGCTGGTTAGCTTGGCTGCCTGGACTCCAGCCAGCTGGGCCACCACCAGAGCATCGCCCTTCTTCAGTTGGTTCTGCTGGACAAGCTTGAAGGCCACGGGTCCAAGAAGAACCATGGCAGAGGCCACAGCCACCCGCTCTGTCTCCGGCTTCCCACCCACATCTACCATACTTGCCCGCCCTGCGGAATCCACATGAGTTAGCTGATTTGAGGTCGGCCCTGGACCTGAGGGGACATCAGGGGCCTGGGACCCTGTGCTAAGGCACTGTGAGTGAGTGTCAGGGTCTGGATAGGAGCTGTAGTGTCTCTGAGGGGAGCCAGACCCCAGGCACTGCTGAGACAGAGGAAGGGCCGTGGGGACGCAGTGTCTCTTCCACAAAGATGCCACCTGGTCGGAGAGACACTGTCTGGCACTTGAACTCCGAACACCGAGGGGATCCCAGGAGAAATTGCTCCAACGAGCTGGTGGGGAATCTTGAAGCATCGAAAATAACCCTGAAAAGCAAGAAGGGAAGAGAAAAGAGGCTAAGCCCCCAAAGCAGTCCCTTCTCCACCTCTTCTCCTGCCCCACCATGATTCCTTGTTCACACTGGGGGGAAAAAGGAAGAACAAAGGCAGACAGAGAAGGAACTGAACACAAGCCGCCCAGTTCGGTTTATGTTCCTCAGCATCGGTGGAGCGAGGTCCCTTCCGGCTCCCTGAGATCCCTTCCGGCTCCCTGTGCTTCTGAACTTTGTCCCAAAGCTTTCCTATGGCATACCTAAGGCCTAAAGGATCAAATAGCTTGTGACAGCCATTCATTTCCCTACAACTAGCTAGGTCTCACCCTGGATCACCAACCACGGGTATTTTCACCTTGATTCTTCTGATGGAGAAGGAACAGCGCTCATGTCACTGACAGGTAGGACATCAAGCATACAGTTCATCTACTTAAACAATGCCAGTTCAGTCCCTACAAGGACATCAAGTCAGACTGGTTCCCTCGTCCAGGGAACCTTGGGGGACGCTGCAGCCCGCTGATTCCCAAAGCACAGTCAGAAAGCTGATGTCCCCACCATGATCAGCAGCACACAGGAGCAGATGCTTCCACCATGGCCCTACCAACACAGAACCAATAGGATCTCTAGGTGGTTCACAGGCTCATGGGGACGGGGGGGGGTGTGTGTCAGAGAGGTCCTGACCCAGGCAACTCTTGTTTTATGAAAACCAGGCCAATCTAGTCACTCCACACATTTCAGTTAAGCGAATCCGTATGAGGTTAATGACCTCCCTAATGTCTCCTTTTCTGGCATGCTCTGAGCCTCACTTGTCTGTCTGAGGGAGGGCCAGTAAGGTGCTCCCATTCCTGGCTGCGAAGATGCAGAAGCCTAGACCAAGACCCAGTGCTGGGGAGATAACGGGGAAGAGAGATGACTAAGATGCCTTCCCCAGGGGAATGCTTCTTTGTCACCCATCCCCACTGCTTTGGGTGGCCGCTGTGCCGGGGGGTGGACATTGGACCATCTCTGGCTCATGGAATCTACTTTGTTCTGGGCCTCTGGGCTTCCAGGGCCACTGTGCTCCAAGCTGTAGAGGAAGGAACCATTCCTTCAGGTTTGCCTAGTGTTTTCTCTGCCCCAGTGTTCTAATTCAGAAGGGTGGGTATGAGCTAGGGGGGTCAGGCTCATCAGGGGCCGTCTGGCACTGAGAAGAACAGCAGTGGCCTTCCTAGATCCTCAGGGACCAACTCAGTTTCCCAGGACAGGACACCACCCAGAGCTTTATGAAGTGATGTCTTCACTTGAAGGAGCATATTTTGCAGACAGGCCCTGGAATTAAGGAACTGGCAAGTCCAGGTCCTGCATGTTTGGAGAGCTGTCTCAACTTATGCCTGCTTGAGACAACTGAGGGGCCACACCCATGCACAAGCATTCCATGTGGCAGAGAAGGGACAGCTGTGTCCTGCTGGGAGATTGCAGAGCTGAGGAGCTATCTACTTGAACTAGGATCTCCACTCTCGGAGAAGAGCTAACTCAGTGAGCAGCAGGGATGTAGAAGCCCCTGCCCCAACTTCCAGAGAGGGGTTCTGCCGTTCTATAGTCTAAAGGCGAGAGGGTTGCTATGGGCAAGGAATAGCAGAGTGGAAAGTTTTGGAAAAGATAAAGGTAGAGATTTAAAAACAAATGTAGATCATTAAGGGGCAGAACAGGGATTGCCTCACAGAGGGAGTCTGCCCCCACCCCACAGGAACCCCCCCCTCCCCAAATGACAAGGGTGAACAGTTACGTACTGATAGGTCACCCACCGATGAGGATCATGGGCCGGTTCTTCATCTGGGCAATATTGAACATGCCTGGCGTTAGGGAAGGATGGGCGGGGAGGAAAGCAAGGGAGGAGAGACAGGAGTGAATGGCGTGGGTGGATGCATGTGCCCTAAACACCCTGAGCACGGCCACAGGAGTCCTGTCAAAACCCTCATGTACATCGCTGCAAGGCCACCCAGTCTGGAAATGCCCAGGGACCTGGTATTGCCTCCTCTCCCAAAGACAATGCATGGGGATCCAGGGAGCCAGTGGTATCTCTCAGCATGATAAAACGGTCCTGGAGAACCTGGGGGTTCCCTGTGCTGCCAAAGCTATGCCAATTTCCTCAATGAAGAACCACCACCATCAAGCCCTAAGTTCAAAGTTCCAACGGAAATGGACAGAGGCCAGACCCACACTTAAGAGTGTCCAGCCTTGGCCCAGGCTTGTTCGTCCTTCTACTCCCCTCTCCCTCAAGCTTCCTCCCACTGACCCCGCCCACTCCTGTCCAGCCCTTACCTGCGTGCTGCCGCTTCTTCCTACCCACTGCGGCCCCAATGATTCTCAGCAGCTCCTCCTCAGAGGCCCCGGCCCGCAGGTGGTCCCGCAGGGACACCTCAGAGTTCCCGAAGAGGCAGACCTGTTGTGGATGAGAACATGCCACCTCATCCCAGAGCCTCTGCTTCCAGCTTCTAAGCTGCTAGCCCCACCCAGCTAACCGGCTGTGCTCATGCCTCCCACAGCAGGATCGCACTTGAGACAGGACCCAGGGATAGAAGAGCCTGCATGGAGGGGCCAGAGAAGCTGGACAAGCAAGAGGCAAAATCATATTCCTTTAAGGCCATACAGTGTTCGTTGAGAATTTAAAAGATACAAAGGGAGAACATAAGAAGCAGGGTTGCTATTATCCTGAGATACCTGATGGGAATGGTAGCACCACGAGAGGGGACCCCAACCAAGAGGAGCTGAGTACCCTAGAGGTGGTACACATATCTTGTTTCCCATCAGCCCTTCAGGTCCCGTTCAGTATGGACACAAGTGCCTGCGCTGCTCCTGACTTGGTTGATGGTCCCCGCTTAGTAGCTGTGCAGCTGCGTGATGTTGGGGACGACAGCTTTGGTGGTTTTGTTTGAGGCAGAGACTCAGTCTTATGCTCTGGCTATGTCGTCCAAGATGGCCTGGGACTGACAGTGACCCTCTTCCATCTGACTCCCGAGTGCTGGGATTACAGGCGTGAGTCATCACACCTGGCTGGAGATGACATGCTGTGGCCCCTAAGCCTGCCCTCAGTCATGGTGATGGGGATGGAAATAGGGATGGAGATATGGTAGCTTAGAAAACCCACAGACACCCTGCCACAGAGCCTTCTGTATGTCAGCTGTGCACTGAGACACAGAACAACATTGGAAAAGACAGGGAAGGCAGAGCTCTGGAGAAGTCAGGGCTCTCAGATAGGAGGCCTGGCTTCTCCAGCATGCTGGGGATCCCCCCTTCCTACACCACAGGGTCCTGCTCCTGTGGGCTTCCTATGCTGCCTGGGAGTTCAGGAGGGAGGAAGAGAAGCCCCCCCCCCGGCCCTGTTCCCTCATCTCTGGCAGCGGCTGCTTCCCTCCACAGCTGAAGCCCCAGCCCTCTTCGCTCAAGGCTGCAGCCTCACTGGACCCTGTGACACTGCTTCCCCCACCTCCCACCGAGGTGGGGCCAGCTGTTGGCTGTTGCGCCTCAGAATCCCTCGATGTCCCTTAACGGTAACTCTCCCTAAATAAGCCTCCCGTTCTCTTTAGACACCTATCTTACATTTCCCACAGCGACCCCGATGGAGAAGCCGCCTGCATTCCCAGGCATGTCTGGCTGCAGCCCAGGAGGGTCCCCATCTTCCCCAACCCAGGGAACAGTTCTTTCTGTATTCCAATGGGCTGACCCCAAATCGGCAGCTCTAACCCCAATCATCAAGAGACCCCAGGCCCCAGCAGCCACCCAACACCCCCCACCAAGCTCTTTCTATGTCCCACATTTTTCTTTTGTATCTGTGTGTCTATGTTTTCTGTATATAGGTACGTGTGCATGTGCATGTGTACGTGTGTAAGTACACGTGTGGAGGACAAAGGGCAATATCAGGTTTCTCCGTTAGTCACCCGGCACCTTGGTTTTTAAGGGAGGCTTCTCACTGACCTGGATCTCGCTAACTCAGCTAGACTGGCCGGCCAGTGAGCTCCAGAGATTTTCATCCCCACTTTCTCGGCACCGGGATTGCAAGCATGCAGCCATGCTTGGCTTTCTGCATGGGAGTTGGAGGTCCAAACTTGGGTCCCCGTGATTGCACAGAGCCGTCTCCTCAGTGCAATCTCACGTGGTCACCCTCACACACCTCTGTGCCTTCATCATTGCTCAGTGGCCTTTGACTGAGTTTACGTTTAAATCCAATGAAGATGAGGTCACGTCTCCCTCTTGTTCAGAGACTTCGCTCTGCTCCCTACAGTCAGAGACTGTTCTGAATCACAGCTCTCACTAGTGTGGACCCTCAGATCTGATTTCAAGCAGCGTGAGTCCAGATCTCAGCCTTTCCTCAAGCCCCATCATCCTTACTGGCCAGCACGGACACATATGGGACCTCTTCTAATTTGGCAACGAGTTCTTATGTCCTTAAGGAAATGGGCTTTTCCATAGGCACAGGCCTAGACACAGAACATAACAATGAGCCAGGCGAGTACTGGGTGCTGGCTTCAGAGGTGAGCCCCTGGCTGGAAGGAAGAGGCTAACTATGATGATACAATGGCTAACGATTGTTCTGGACTCAGCACTGAGTGCTGGAGATGATTCCTGAGACCAAAGGATGAAGGAATGAAGAAACAGGAACACACACACACACACACACACACACACACACACACACACACACACACACAGATTCATCCTGGTCACTCCCAAGTGTCCCTGCACTGACCACTGATCGCCCCCTCTAATCAGAGAGCTCAGGTGGAATGTGAGAGAACCGGTAGCGATGAGTCCTTGGAGTGGGAGGGGCGGAGCTGCTCACCTTGAGGTTCCCATCCGCTGTGATGCGCAGCCGGTTGCAGGTCCCACAGAAATGCTCTGACATGGACGTGATGAAGCTGATCTGACCCTGGAAGCCAGGGATCTTAAAGGCCTAGGGGGAGAAGGACAGTGGGAGGGTGAGGGTGGGCTATCCCTCACTCCCAAGATCCCCTTGGCTGATGTCAGGACCCTGCTCTGCAGTGATCTTTAGTGTGGTGGGTGACTCAATGAGCCCCCGCCTCTGCCTGGCTTGCTCTGGAGAAAAGTTGCTATGGATACAAGGATATGAGGATGGGAGGCCCAAAGAAGCCTGTGTGGAGGAGAGGGACAGGATATACCTGCAGAAACCTGGCCTCTGATGTTGCTTAGTCTTACCCATCCACATCTAGGCTGCTCTTTTAAGCAACCAGGGCTTTGCTGAACATCCTGCTACACTCTGAACTCACAGCAGCACCCCACCAATCCTGATGACGGCAGGACCATCCCCCAGGTCTACCCTCCTGCTCCCCAACCTTGGCAGTGCTCGAATCCTCCTCTGGCAGCTTCTCCAGCCCTGGCCACCGCTGTCGGATGGTGTCCAGCATCTCCTTGTAGCTAACCATCTTCTTGAAGTTCCACTTGTTGCCTGTATTTAGTTGCAGGTGGCAGGGGAAGCTTTTGAACCAGAGATGAAAGGGACCCTGCCCAAGGATCAAATCACATCCAGACTTGACTCCAGGATGGTTCACACCATCCCTCCCAGCACTTGAGGTATCAGCAGTACCAGGGACAGCCCTGAGGCCCTCCCCACCAAAGCCCTTGTCACTCACCGTCAAATGGCATGTACTCAATGAAGCGCACGTCCAAGGGAAGGCCCTCCGTCAGGGCCACAAAGTCCAGCACCTCATCTTCATTAAGGCCTCGCATCACCACACAGTTCACCTGGCCAAGGACAAGTGCCTAGTGAGAGCTGTCTGCAGCATGCTCTCACAGAAGGCGAGCTCAGGGGGTAGGACACCTGGTCAGGACCCAGTCCTTGGCTCTTGACACCCTTTTGCCACTGCTTTTCGCTGTCCCCAACCGGGGAGAAGTGGGGGCTTGGTATGACTTGGCAGGAAATTAGTAGGAGACACATGCCCACTGGCCAGGTGTCCTGGTCAGGTGACCCAAGGTCAGGAAGGAAGGCAGGAGTCAGCAAGAGTGACAGGTCCTCACCTTCACAGGCTTGTAACCCAGCTCGATGGCTTTGTGGATACCCTCCATAACCTTGTGGAAGCCTGTGGAGAGGGAGGAGCAGAGATTCAGGGACCCCCCTTCTCCAGGGAATGGCCAGAGCCACATGGAACAAGTTTTCTCCCACGAGACAGCAAGCATCTCAGGCTATGCAAGCCAAGAGGCAGCTCCCAGACTCTAGGTGGGAATATGACATGAACCTTGTTTGTACTAAATTCAGAGTATAGCAGTAGGATTTTTGTTTCTATTAACATTTACTTTTTGTGGGTATGTAGGCATGTGTGTACGTTCATGTATTTGTGGGGTGTATGCACAAGTGGAGGGTGTCTCTCTACAACACTGTCTCCCTCGATTTGTTATTTATTTCCTATTACATATGTGGCTGTTTGGCCTGCATGTTTGTCTGCACCCCATGTCCCTGGTACTCATGCAGGCCAGAAGAGGGCACTGGGTTCTTGGAATTATAAAATTACTTTGTTCACTAACTCACCAGTCCAATGTGGGGTTTTATTACATGGGACAGAGAAATGACTGTTTCCTCAGGGATACAGTTGTTTAATTGGGGTTCACGGGTCACGCTCTCAATAATTAACGATTACAAATGTTATCTATAAAACACAATCCTGGCTACACAGCCTGGATGTGGCCGGTGGGCCACAGTTAGCTGGCCCATGATCCGGCTGTCTGCCCAGCCTGCATGGGGAAACTGAGGCCCTGCTGCGGTCTTCACACACCACCCCGTAGGATGTAGGCACCTCTCCCACTGGCATGTTCTCAACAGCTGCTCCCTCAGAGACAGAGAAAGGCCAGAGCACAAACAGGGGGGCCGAGACCCTGACGTCGGCTGTGTCCCTGGGGTGGGGCTTGTACTAAGGACGGACTCAGGAGAGGCGGGAATGATGCAGAGATGGGGCAGTCGGAAGCGTCCCTTCCACTTCCCACTTCCCAGAACTCTTGCTCTCTGTTCACAGCCCTCTCAGAGGAAGTGCCCTAGAGCCAAGCTCTCTGTGCCCCAGGCCAGCAGAACCCTGTCTTCACGCGCTCTGTCTTGCATGAGGTAGGAACCTTCCTCCCTCTGAGCTCTCTCCCTCCCGACGGCATTCCAGAGGGTACCGAGACATCAGCAGAGGTTGTTCTACACGATTTTATGTTTCGTTCCAGCAGCCACGGCATGAGAACCTGAGGTTGATCCCCGGGATGTGTCAAAAGCTGCACGTGATGGCGTGTTTGTAATTCTAACCCCGGGAGGTGGGAAGGCAAAGTCAGGGCTCCCTGGCCAACCAACCTAGTCTAACTCAGTGTATCCCAGATCCCAGCAAGTGATTCTGTCTCAGAAAATCCCCGATGGACAACTCATGAGGAAGGACAGCTGAGGTTGTCCTTTGGCTTCACCCCAAAATTCAGAGAGTAGGGTGCCCGTGGGTAAGAGCAGGCAGACTCTGACCTAAGGAGACCAGAGCACCGGGCTGGTTCCACCTGCCATCACAGGGTCCCTGAAGCCACCGCACGGGAGATGCGTGTGAGAATATTTGAAGCAGGGCGAGAGGAAATGAGGCATATGTCTAGATGGCACAGGAGCCCTGTGTATTCTGGGCCTGATACCTCGGGGTGATCATTTCCACACCAGTTGGCCCATCTGTCTCCAGGCAAACAACTTGGCCTTGGGATTTACTCCTTACTGAGCGCACATCCATAATCCAGACACCAGGAGGAAGTGACATCCCCCAGAGAACCCCCTCCCCCACAGAAACACACAGAGCCCTGTCAGATCCCTGGGGAGAACCACACCTCGGCCTGCCCGTGGTCACCTTTTCTGCGGACGATGAACTCAAACTTGGCGGGAACCAGAGTGTCCAGACTGATGTTAACAGCATTGAGCCCCGCCTGCTGAAGTCGGGGCAGTAGCCGGGCTAGGTTGATGCCGTTGGTGGTGACGCCGATGGTTCTCAGCCCTTCCAGCCGATGAAGTCTGGCTGGAGAGATAAGAGAGAGGGGTGCATTAGGCTGTTTGCCCTGGGAGAACAGGAGGGCAAAGCTCCTACTCCACAGGGACAGAGTGCAGAGAGGCAGTCTGCAGCCTCCTGCAAACCAGGCTGGGCTTGGTAATGAGAGCGGAAACGAAAACCAGGATAAGAGAGAGGCTGGGGAGACGGCTCAGCTGCTAAGACCACCTGTTTCTCTTGCAGAAAAGCCAGGTTCGGTTCCCAGCACCCACAGGGCAGCTTACAACCATCTGTAACGCTACAGATGGGGATGGGGAGTGGGAGGTGAAGTACTCTTTTGGCCTCACCAGGAACCAGGCACACATGTGGCATGCCGGCACAAGTGTGCCCACATCCACCCCCACCCCCACCCCCCACTCACCCCACCCCACCCCCACACATATGCAGACACTCATATAAATAAAAACCAAGATAAAGATAACCATCAGCTGAAGCGTTGGGTGCTCGCCCTGGGCTGAGTGCTCTGCTAAGCAGGTTAGCTCAGTAAAGCCAAGGGCAGGGACTGTTCCTCCTTTAGTAGACAAGGAAGGAAAGAAACTTCAAGAGGTTAAGGGGATTCTTAAATTCCAAAGTTAATGAGCACAGTTGAGGAGCTGGAGACAGAAGGCCAGAGCTCGATGACAGTGGTCTTCCTCAACCACTCTCCACTTGGTTCTTTGAATGAAGACATCTCTCTGAACCTGGAGGTCACTGGCTTGGTTGTACTGGCTGGCCAGCAAGCCCCACGGACCCTCCTGTCCCTGCCCCTACTCAGCACTGCTATAACACGAGCATTTACCACCATACTTGTTTTTTTCTTCCATGGGTGATGGGGTATGTATGAACTCAGGTCCTCATGCTCACATAGTAGGCATCTTACTGACTAAGCCATCTTCCCAGCTCCCGGAGCAAAAGGAATCTTAAAGACCAGAGGAAAGGAAACTGTGAGGCTGGAAATGCCCTATCTGGTCACTCAGATCTCATACTGTCTGGGAAAGATGCACCATGAGCTACGGCCTGATGTTCAGCATCTCTGAAAGGCCTGTTTGGTAAAGGGTTAGTCCAGGAGTGGTGCTATGGGGAGGTAGTGGGGCTGGATAAGAGGTGGGATCTGATAAGAGGTCCTTAGGCCATGGCCAGGGGAGGGGGTGGTTAAGAAAGGACTAGGGCTCTGAGAATCCTCTCTGAATCCTGGCTCAAGACTGACTGAGATACACATTCCAGCCTCCACCACAGTCAGAATCCATGAAGCCCACCGGACCCTGGGTATCCAAAGAGACCTTTCTCTCTATAAAAATCCATTGCCAAAGGTATTGCATTATAGTAACACAAAGTTAGTAATACAGTGTCAAATGTTCAGGGTGGCTACTTTCAATCAATGACTAGAGTGCAGTCGGATTTTAAGAATTAACTAGAACTATTTTTTTCTATAATAAACAAGTTTTCTTTTACAAGGTAGGTGTCCTAGTTAGGGCGACCGTTGCTGTGATGAAATACTATGACCAAAAGCAGCTTGTAGAGGGAGGGGTTTATTTCACTCACAGTTCCATATGACAGTTCATCATCAAAAGCAACAAGAGCAGGAACTCAGTCAGGGTAGGAACCTGGATGCAGGAGCTGATGCAGAGGCCACGGAAGGATGTTGCTTAGTGCTTGCTCTTCATGGCTTGCTCAGCCTACTTTCTTATAGAACCCAGGACCTCCTGGGATGGCCCCACCCACAGTGGGCTGGGCCCTCCTACCTCAATCACTAATGAAAATAATGCCCTAAGACTTGTCTATATCGGTCAGTCTTATAGAGGCAATTCCTCGACTGATGTCACCTCTTCCCAGAAGGCCATTGCTTGTGTCAAGGTGACAAAAACAAAGAAGTAAAAAAAAAAAAAAACCAAAACAGGACCACAAAACAAAAACATACAAACAAAACATGATCAACACAATCACACTTATAAAAGATAAAAATGATAAAAACACCAACGGTATGAAATAAAATTCTAGGATGAAGAGGCTTCACTTCTCAAGCCTGCATGATGACACCTGGGTGGGGTTAAAGGGCAGAAATGGCACAAGTTTCAAAGCCAATGACAAGAAAGCAGTGAGCCTTAGAGTACAGCACATTTCACTTCAAAAGGAAACACATTCATTCCTTATAAAACATTACACAGCAATCAACTAACTCAGTTTTTCCCAAGCTCATGTAAACTAGCTGAGCTTAACTCCAAAGGCTGCATCTTTTAAGCCGCCCAGAGAAATCCGGAAAGCAATTAACCATAAAGACAATCGGGAGTGGCATGGGTGGACACAGAAGGAGAAGTCAGAAGAAAATCAAGCGGCTCTCCCAAGAGAAAAAGAGGAAGAAATCTGAAACCGAAGGGCAGTTTAAACTGGGTGATTGTGCCTGCATTAGAGGATCAGAAGTTCAAGGTCATCCTAGGTTACATGGGAGCTTGAGGCCAACACCGGTTAAGGAGAGTTTGTCTAAAACAAGAAAATTATACACCACACATACACATATGTACAAAATCATACATATATATCTACACACATATATGTACACTATAATATACATGTATGCATGTGTGTGTATATATGTGTGTATCTTAAAGTGACAATACTGGCCATAATGAGGCAACTCTATGACATTCTTAACACTCATGTATATATTAAATTGGCAAAGAGATGGGGTAATATCCAGATGATGGAGATCGTAAAGAGAAAAACGGTAATAGAAAGAACAAAGTATTACACAAAGAATGGGCTTTTCTCAGAAGTTTACCCAAGCTTCTGAGAAATGTTTTTTTTTTTTTTTTATGTACGGGAAATTATACTGAATGCCAACAGGACACAACAGGACACAACAGGAAGAGCCTGTTCAGGGTATATGCAGTACTCTTTTAAAACTCTAGGAAACCGGATACAAAGGGAACATTAGGAACTTTCAGAGAAAAAGATGGGTGACCTCAAAGAAACAAGAACTGAACAAAGTGGGACCAAACTTCTCGACACCAGTGGAACAACAAAGCCACCAAGAGACAGACGTGGCCCTGTCCTTCTTAACACCACAGGGAAGATCCTCAGAATCAAATGTCATGTGTCGGGTCTGGACAGACAGCCCAGCGGCTGAGAGCACACACTGCTCTTCTGGAGGACTAGGGTCCAGTTCCCAGCACCCACAGAAGGTGGCTCATAGCTCAGGGGAGCCGATGCCCTCTGCCGATCTCCTTGGACACAGCACTTGTGTGTACAGGACCCCCCCCCCCCATCCCCTATATACAGGATAAAAACTTAAAACAAAATTTTTAAAAAAAACCAGTGGCAGCCCATATTTAGTTCACAGTCTGCACCTTGCCAGGTCTGAGGGAAGAGGCTCTGGGAGGAACACAAAGAGGCAGAGTGGCCAAGGCCTTGCTGAGTTGACAAAATTTGGTCAGGGACGTGGCAGAGGGCAAGTTACAAGGTCCTGTCCAAGGGAATGCTATGGCCAGAGAGGAAGGAACGGGCAGAGAAGTGGTTAGCAGGGGCCTGGCCACAGGGCCTCCGGTGAGGACTCTGAACTCAATGTCATAGCAAGCCACTGGGACTTGGCCTCCAGGAGCTGAGACGCTGGAAGAGGTGACGCTCTCCTAGCCATCATCCCTCACCAGAACGAGTAGCAGCTCTCTTAGAAGGAGTTCCGGGGCTCAATGTCTGCATGAGTGGCAGCTGTCAGATAGGCAGGAGTTAGCAGTGGAGTCCTGCTAGATGAGGCAGGAGATAAGAACAGCGAATGGCACGTGTCCAACTCACCCACGATGTCCACCACATCCGGTCGGATGAGAGGCTCCCCGCCAGTGAGACGGATCTTGTCCACACCTTCCTTCACAAAGAGGCGGGCAAGGGTCAGGATCTCCTCTGTGGTCAGTAGGTCAGCTTTGGGGGTCAGGGACACACCCTCCTCGGGCATGCAATACCGGCCTGAGAAAAGAAAGGGGACGGAGAGGTAGGAGACAGGCAGGTGTGGCAGGCAGGTGTCCTGCTCCTCAACAGACTGAGTCATCCTGAACCCTATCTGAATGGTACAAAGTCACTCGGCATTTCTCATCTCCCTGTAATCTGGCTCCATCAGGGAGCGGAGGGCCTGGGTTAAAGAAGATAAATTAGGCCAAAGCAGAGCCTCTCGGAGCAGGGGAATGCCTGCGACACTGGTTGCTTCAATCTGAGGGCACCCAGGCCGACCAACCTAGAAAACCCAGGGCCTTGGCCTGTGTCTGACAGCGCACCCCATTCTCAGCCAGTCTAGCTGTGGCAATGGTGGCTCTTCCGCGAAAACCGTGAGACGAAGAAAATGATCTGGCTTGCTGAAAGCTACTGTCCTGTTACTACAGTGTCCCGGGTCCATCCTATGCACAGATTTGCATCAGCTTGAAAAACCTAGGGGCTCTTTGTTTAGATGAAGGGGCAGACTGGGATAAAGAGGGGAGGCACGGGGCTGAGGCTGGGGGTGGGGACACCATTTCCTCCCATCACTCTCTGCCTTTACCAAGAGTCAGGCTGGATCTGCTAGACTCACGGGCACATCCACCCCTGTCGATGGGTCATCTGTGGCCCCGGGCAGCTATCAGCACAGCCCAACACAAAAAAAATCACAAAGAAAACAGGGTGAGGGTGAGGCATTTTGCAATTCTGTGTGTGCTCATGTGCAGATGTATAGGCCCAAGTTCAACCTGGGGTCTCTTTCTCAGTTACCCCCCCATCTTATTTTTGGAGATAAGGTCTTACTTTTATCAGGCATTTGCAGACTCAGCTAGGATAGTTAGTCAACGAAGGGGTCCACCTACCTGCCTTCTCAGCACTGGGATTATGAGAGAGCACCCATGTCCTGCCTAAATCAGGGTCTCATACTTGCATGCTACACTCTACCGACCGAGCCACCTCCTGACCCCCTGCAACTGTGTGTGTGTGTGTGTGTGTGTGTGTGTGTGTGTGTGACTTTGTTTCTTTGGACCCCAGCTACCAGGTTCTCGGTGTGAATTTTGAAGACATCAACATCTTGTAACAGTTATCAGAAGACCGGAGATGCCTACCTGAGTCACAGTATCAAATACGCACACAGAACACACACCTGGACTCTCAGGACCGAAGGGATGGGTGAGAACCAGAAAACACATGTGTGGTACATTCTGTTTGGGTAAACACAGTGGGGGCGGGGGCAGGAGGGGTACAGAGAAGGAGGGAGCAGGTGAGGATAACAGGGAAGGAAGTGGACCCAGCATCCGTGGGATCACACAGTGAGTTGTGTGTGCCGGTGTGACTGGTGCACCTCACGGCCATGACTACATTTATAGCTCCCCTGCAATGCCATCCCCACCCCGACACCCACACCCTTGGCCATGTCCTGGACTTGGGAAAGAACCCTGAAGAGGGAGAATGACCGCAGACCTCCTCTTTACCCTAAACCTGATCACAACTAGTTCCAAATCTAATCTCAAGGAGACCCTAGCTTCCATAATCTGAAAGCGAACTTCAGCCTCGTGTAGCCACTCCAGGCTGACCAGCCTGCCAGTGAGGTAAGGTGGGTGGGAAGGAGGAATGGAAGGGCTCACTGGGAGTGACTGCAGGTGTCACTCTGGCCGAGGGACACTGACCCAGAGACGCCCAGGGGGAGACTCACATCGGAGGTTGCACTTCTCAGTGAGAGAGATCCGCAGGTAACTGTGCTGCCGGCCAAAGCTGTCCGTGAGGAAGGCAGAGAAGGGAGCCGCATGCTCCTGGAGGAACTGGAGCCTCAGGGACAGGCCCTGCAAAGACAGGGACATAGAGCATGAGCCCTTGCTACTAACTCTGGGAGACTGGCAAAATGGCCCCGGTTTGGCGAGCTGAGGTAGCCCACACATGAGCTGCCTTACGTCTCCCTTATGTCCCAGCACCTCCAGCCCTTCCAGTTAGCCACAGTAACTGGTACTGTTCCTCTCTCTTATTGAAGGAAAGTTCTACCCACCAAGACTGCAGACAACTACGCTACAGGATTTAGCACAAGCCAGGTGTATTCAAGCTGGAGGTGTAAGTGCACAGGAATTATAGATTTTTCTTTATGCAGTTCTTATATTCTGCATTCCTTACCTAGTGCCAAAAGGAAGGATTAGCCAGCCATTGTGTAGCCTAGAGGAAGACTGGTGTAGACTTCAAGAGCTGAGCTACCTAGGAGACAGGTTTGGGGCAGAATGGCACCTTCTTGTCTATCAACAGCTATAGGGAATCCAACCTTGCGTGAGTCACTCCAGGTCCCAGTTCTTCATGGCCGAGGGGTGCTCCTCCCACTAATTTAACATATGGTTGTGCAAAGATTGGGAGGAGCCAAAATAAATCCAGGAATTGGGAGTGAAAGGACCAAGAGACATGACTCAGCAGAAAGCTGAGAGCAAGTCTGGCCATTAGCCCAACCCTCCAACACACACCCATCCCTCCCAGCTGGCCAAGCACAAGATACAGGAAGCCCGACCCCTGACGTGTTTCCCCTCCCTCATCTTCCCCTCCCCCCCAGACAGGGTTTCTCTGTGTAGCCCTGGCTGTTCTGGAACTCACTCTGTAGATCAGGCTGGCCTCAAACTCAGATATCCGCCTACCTCTGCCTCCCAAGTGCTGGGATTAAAGGCGTGGGCCACCATGCCTGGCTCCCTTCCCTCATCTTATGACCTACTTCCACCCTACTCCACTTCCTACAGTCTCCTGGAGGTGGTGGGACCCCCCCCACACACACACACACATCCCATCCCATCCAAGGATGCTGACCACAATATGTCAGAGCACTGTGTAACCTCTAGGTCTGCACAGAATCACTTCCAGGCTAGTCTCTGCCAAACGGCTTAACCCTGAACCAGATTCTCAGCGCTGGCATCAGATTGAACACAGAGCTTCAAGGACAGCGGGGGAGTCCTGCCAGCACAAGTGACTTCCTCTGAGCGCCTGAACTCTGTGCTGCGCAGGCAGGGCTGAGGAACCTCTGTGAGCCAGGAGAGCAGTCCTGGTTGAGTTTAGACTTTGAAATCTGGTCCTCGCTATGGACCAAGCACCTGGGTCCTTTTAAGTCCCAGGCATGCCCTTGCCTTTGGCTGTTGAAACAGGATGCTGTCATCTACAAAGTTAATCTGCCCAAGAACCACACAACTGTTTTGCAAACAAAATAACAACAAACCCAAACAAACGAAAAACACCCACCCACCCACTCACCCACCCGTCACTTTTTAAGTTACGACTTTGTGTTGGGCCTCATTCAAAGCTATCTTCGGTTACAGATGGCTTGTAGGTAGAGCCCGAAGGATGAGGACATTCTAGAGACAATGTGTTCCTCGATTATCTATCTGGACTTCTAAAAAGAGGTTCCCCCGGGAAGCTGGAATTTTCCCCACCAGTCTCAAGCTGAGAGAAGGAAAAGATGGTCATACTGAATAAAACTACATTTTTCTGCTTTTTATTGTTAATTTGACTCATTTGGCTTCTTTCTTTCTTTTTTCTTTTTGGTTTTTCGAGACAGGGTTTCTCTGTGTAGCCCTGGCTGTCCTGGAACTTACTCTGTAGACCAGATTAGCCTCAAACTCAGAAATCTGCCTGCCTCTACCTCCCAAGTGCTGGGATTAAAGGCGTGGGCTGCCACTGCCCGGCCTCATTTGGCTTCTTGAAGATGGTGGCCAAGCCTGTCTTGCTCCAGCTAGGCACAGGCTCTGAAATGACGCGCCTGCTTAGCTTGCTCTTCTGCAAAGTGGAAACAAGCCTGGCTAATTCAACTGGAGGTCCCTTACAAACAATATCAGTGACTGCCATCTGCGCTGGTTAACATCAAGTTGCCCAGATCTAGTCCTGCTTAGGAGACAAGCCCCTCTAAACACACAAGAGATTATCTGGATTAGATTAATCGAGGTGGGGATTCAAATGCCTGCTTTACAAGCACAAGGATCTGCGTTCAATAACCAGAACTCACGCTTCCAAAGCTAGGGAGAGAGGCCCGGGCGGATCCCTGGTGCTCACTGGCCAGTCAGTCTAGCCAAACGGCCAAACCCCTGGTCACCAATAAAAGACTGTGTCTCAAAGGCAAAGTGGATGTCACCTGAGGAGTGACACCTGAGATTGTCTTCTGGCTTTCAAAGACATGGGCACATGTACTTGAACATACATACCACACGCACACATGCACACACCTCAAACTATTTAATAAGCACTGTCCCAAGCTTTGTTAAATGGCTTTCGCCCCAGTTCCCTGAGAGTCGGGGGGAATCTTTGCATCTCTGGTTCCTGACCAGCATAATCCACTCCTCTGAGACATGGATTTCAAGGAACTGAGTAAGTTGAAAGCAAAAAGGAAAGGCTTTCCCAGTACCATCCTCCCTGTTCCCCCCAGCACCATCCTCCCTGCTCCCCCAGCACCATCCTCCCCGCTCCCTCCAGAACCACTCCCGTGATTTCTCCTGCACCAATTCCTGTCTTCCACACCCACTTGCCACCTTTCGCTCTTTTCTAGAACTCTGAACACCTAGGCGACTTAGTCTTTGCCTGAGTCACCTAGAGTTCTTTAACCCCACCACAGGCAGTGGGCTCAGGCCTCAGCCCAGAACTCTTTTTCTGCCCCCCCCCAAAGTGAAAGTAGAGTTCCAGAGAGGGAAAGGCAGCTCCTCCCCATTTCCCTTAGGCGCCTGTGGAAGCTACCCACCTGTCCTTAGAGTGCCCCAAGGCCCCCTTTCCACTCTGCACAGCCAGCTCTCACCTAAGATTCACTTCTCTTCCACACCCACACCATGACACGCAGGAAGCCCAGAGAGTACCATCCACCATAGCCCCCCACCTCGGCCCACCAGAGCCCTGTGAGGGGCAGGCAGAGGGTCCCTGTAGGAAGGGAAGGCAGGATGAGGGCCGCGAATGTTCGCACCTCTGCTCTGGCCCACTGGCAGTTCTATAAAGGAGCTGAATACCTCATTTCTCCTCACCTCTGAGATGCTCTTACAGATCCCGTGCCCTATGCTCCTGTACAAGGTGAGCCGGTCTAAGCCTCTGGATGTATAGACAGAAAGCAAGGGAATGTGAGTGCACAGACTAGAAGCCAGGTGAACTTAGAGGCCAAGGAAAGATAAGATCACAGGTCTCCTTAGGTCTTGCTCTGTCTCCTGCTCCACCTAACTCATTCAATGTGCTTCAAGCAGCCAAAAACGCGTTGGCTGGCTTGGGTGGCTGCATGCGCTGAGGGAAACACCAGAGGAAATACTCAGAAAGGCGGAGGGAGCCTTAGCATCCAGGAACTGTCCATTAGTGGAAGACGGTCCCAAGTGAGATACACAGAACGCAATGTATGAGGTACCATTGACAGAATGACTGCTTGCCCTGGTAGGATGTGCCCAATAGGACCTAGTACAGCACCCCAGGGGAGGGGCTAGCACAGGTGTTTCTGTTTAAGGTCCTGCCTTACCGTGACCCAAGACAGAATGTAAGGCCAAGGGGCCCTCAGCTAGTCACACTGCACAGGCCCCCCTCACAAAAAGCACAAAATCCATGATGAGGACGAAAAAAAAATTCTTTTTTGCTAGTATCGGTTTTTAAAAGCTCCCATAGTGGCCTTGGCCACCCTAGCGCTTTTCACTCAAGTACAAAGTTCAAGGGTTTGGAGAGCCCTGTAACAACATGCCTGCTTTTATCTGAGGATCCCAAAGAGGCAGGTCTGAGGAAGTGAACGCTCTGACATAAGCCTGCCTATGTCTTGAGCAAGATGGGAGAGGCAGATATTGTGAAATTGAGAGTCCCAGGACCTCACGCTCCGTCCTGGAAGACAGATGCAGATGGATCGAAACGAAATGGAACAGTTTCGCGCGTTTCCCTAACCATGGAGCTAAAACAACAAAATTAAGACCTACTGTAACTGGAAACACTCGGAGAAGTGCAATACAGGACCCTGCCCCTCACTATGAAGACAGGCAGGAACTCCTTAACCCGGAGCTTGGTCTTGCTCTGTTTCTCATCAAATGAGGCCACGCCCTCCCAAGAGAAACAAGATAGGTCATGGAACCCTGCCACTACAAAGTGACAACCGGCTGTGCGGGGCACCTGCCTAGCATTATTTTTAGTCCTTGTCAAAGAAGCAGTTGTCCGGCGGACACCTGACTGCACTGGCACACTCCTCCCCGGGAGGTGAGGAATTAATTATGTTTAATAGACTGGGTGGAAGCGATGGCTAGAACAGCTCACTGGAACCTCTCACTCCTTAGTAGCCCCCCTTTTCCTGCTGCAGCACAGCTACCTGGTATTAGGTGGTCCTCCAGGGAAGGTGGGTGCAGGGGAAACTGAGGAGTCCTTCCCGCTGGGCAGGAGTGAACTCAAGCAACCCAGCAGTGAGTGCCCAGGGTCCACCCCAGAAGAAGCCTCCAGGGCAGAGAGTGCATTCTGCACATTAGGGTGGCATGGTTGGATCGCCCTCCAGGTAGGTGTGTGCAGGCGGGCGGGGTGGGCTCACCTCCCTGGTAGGTCTCGAGGGCTCCCCGGGGCGGGGCTGCGTCACCGGAGCCCCCGAACTGCAACTCCGGGCATTGGACCTCAGGAGCTGCCGCAGTATTCGGGACGCAGGCCGCGCCGCCATGAAGTCAGCAAAGGAAGTACCGGGCCAGTAGTGGGGCCTTCAGAGCACTCTAGCCCGGGACCTGGCACGGGGTCATTTCGGAGGGGAGGAGCAGAGGGCGGCGCCCAAGCAGCCAATCAGCGAGGGTGTCTCTCCGCGTGGCCCTCTGGAAGTTGTAGTCCACGTGTTCCGCCCCCCTTCCAGGATGGAAGCGTGTTCTTGTGCAGAAGTGCCAAGTCTGGGAGAGCTATGCTCTTTTCCTTCAGCTTCGCTTGGTCTTGGATTTAAGCTCTTTTTAGATGCAGAATTTAAAGGGGTGACATGAAAACTTCTAGGCAAGTTATACTTTTTTCCCCGTTATGCAGGGGAGTTGAGACCCTTACACAGTGTCTCAAAGATGTAACCCTGGCTACCCTGGAGCTCGATTTGTAGACCAGGATGGCTTCAAATTTACAGATAGCCTTCTGCATCTGCGTCCCGAGTGCTGAGATTACAGATCTTCAACTCTGACTCCAATGGAAAAATATTTTCTTTTTTACTCTTTAAATTATTTTTTAATGTGTGAGAGTTTGCCTGCATACCTGTAAGTGCACCATGGCACAGTTGGTGGCCATAGACACCAGCAGGGGGCTTCGGATCCCTTGGAACCTGAGTTACAGATGGTTGTAGGATGCCATATGGGTGTTGGTCCTCTGGAAGAGCAGCCAGGCCTCTTAACCACTGAGCCATCTTTCTAGTCCCTTAACTTATTTTTAAAGTTGGCATATAAAATAGCATGCTACTTTATGTCATATTCCTCAATCAAGTAATATCTCAATACATAAAAATCTGCTGGGGGGGTGCCGGTAAAATACCAATATTCTATTTAAAAATATCAACTTTACTAATTTCCTTCACTTTACCCTATTCCAGACCCTGCTTGTAACTCAGCTCCCTTTTTATGGACACTCTAGTTGTGTCTCCCATACATCGATAGTCTTGGTTTCTCCACTTAAAAACAGATTTATGAAAAGGAGACACAAAAGAATGGGTGACCCTCGAATTGCTCCCTACCCACAGAACTCTGAGCTAACCATCAATCCCACGACCCTGGTGTGGACAGAAAGTTCTTGTAGCAATTAAGGAAAAGTCTCAGAGAGAGGAGGCAATTTTTCCAGAGCCGTGTCACTGATTAAAGTGTCCAAACCTTGTAGACGTTAGGCCCGCTTCTTCTTTCTTCCCAGTCCCATGCTCCCAGAAATAAGATTCCGATTCGAAATATATTTACAAATACCTTGGCCATATAGTTAGGCTCTACTCTGACTAGAATCATAACTTACAAACAACCCATTTATTTTGTTCTACATTCTGGCACGTGACTGGTTACCTGTGCTCGGGTACCATGAAGTCATGACCAGTATAGAGTGTCTGTGAGCTGTCGTTGGAAGAGGAGGTATGACGTATAATCCAGAAGAACCCACAGTTCCTCGGTGAGGAAGGAATAACAGAACATAACTGATTTTTACAAATACAGGCTGGTTATTGTGCAAGCAGGGATGGTGTTGTCTGTATAGCGAGATAAACCTCCTCCAGATTGTTTTGTGCTGTCTCAGCTTTGAGTAGCATCGTGGAAAAAAAAAAAAAAAGTATCAGCTTGAATTGGAATGGATTTGGTGGGGCATGTCTGTCATGATCTGCAAGAGGCCCGGGGATCCCCTGAGAATGGCTGACATGCTGTCCAACACTATGGATATCTCTGCCTGCATTTGTCAGCAGAACCGGGAGGTGGAAGAGGCAGGAAAACAAAACCCATTTCTTTGCAGGTAGAAGGCCTGAAAAGCTTTCAAGAGAGCATCAAACCCAGGAGAAAACGCTTGTTGACATCATAGACTTGGACCAGGAACAACAGTACGGAGGCAGATGCCTCAGGGGGCTGCAAGGGCTCAAAAAAAATTCTGTGGCCTCATCTTCACTGAAAGAGAGCACTCATATTAGTACCCAGAAAATCACCCGCCATAGGAAACTTTCGCATACACTGCCCATACACTGCCATGGAACCTGTGAGACCATCTGTTGTCCGGGGGGAGGGGAGGACCTTAGGTTTGATGTAGACACTCTCCTCTCATGCAAAACCAGCCCTGGAGGTCTCAGATATGTGTGCCAATCCTGGCCTTTTGAGAATCCCTTCCCTAGGGAGACTCCAAGTCTATTTACTACCCTCCTAAGGTTTGTCCTTCTAATGACAAACCAAGTCGGAGCCTATCAAAATTCAACCCAGCAAAAAACAAGTTTGTCAGGCTTGTTTTACTTAGAGAGTGTGGGGGAGAGGTCTCTCCACAGAGCAGCAGCACCAGAAAGTCTGTATCAGGCAGAAATGATGGCTTCCCCATAGCTGTGTAGAAGGAGCCCCCTTCCCCTAACCTTTCCCAGATTGCATATGCTAGCATCCCCTAGATGCCCTGGAGCCACAAGTTAGAACAGAATGGTATGCAAATACCCAGGAGGGAGAGGTGGAAATTAAGTGAGGGTCCTGTGGTCCTTCCTGCTTCCTTCTTCAGAATTAATGGCAGTAGTCTCCAGGCCTGCTGGTAATGGACTTTTGCAAGCAGGCTCACTAGATCTAATGAAGATGGCAGCTGTTTGGCTCAGAGAAGCAAGCTCTACAACTCCTGATCCCAGATGCATGCAGAGTTAATGCTGGAAATCTGCTCTATGTCTTCACAGCAATGGAAGATGAACGCAGTGTGCAAATTCCCATGAGTATTTATGTCTATTTCTTTAAAGATGTTGCCATCACATTACACGGAGATGCCCGTTGATACCTGTCCTGGGGGCTTGGGGGTGTCCTGTCCTCCACTTGCTTTGCCCTTCCTTAATGTTTATTCCACCCGAATTTCCCTGTTCCCTCACTAAGAGGTCAACCCATGGATTCTCCAATCTGCTTGCAGGCTTCTGCTTGGATCCCACGAGTGGAAGGCACACTCAGGGATGCAGAGGGAGGGACAAATGGTCATGTGCGTATCTCCCTGACTTTACTTTCTGACCACCAAGCAGGAAGGCAAAGGACAGCAAGCATATAGGATAATTCCACATCTGAAAGCTGAGATTGTCTACAACAAAGCAACTCTCACTCAGTCCACCATTCAATCTAAAATAGATCCTTTCCTAGGAGCCTGGGAAACACTCACATGTTTGACATGCAAGCATGAAGACCCGAGTTCAAATCCCTGATATCCCATATGTACCGTGTGCACCTAGCAGAGATCGGCGAATCCCTGGGAGGCCAAACAAGCCAGTCATTATTAACAGAATCAGGGAGTGGCAGCTCCATTGGGAGAACCCCTCTGGTACTCTTGGAGGTAGGCACCCCCAGCCACAGTCTTTAAGGCTACAAATGTCCTCTTTACCTGACCCATTCCCCCACCTTTGGAGCTGCGATCCTGTAGTTTTCTTAGGCCCAACTGGGCTGTTGTGCCCCTTTGCTCTTCTCTCCCACCTTCCCCTCAGAGCTACCTGTGTTCCCACAGCTCTGCTAGGCCCTCGTGCAAGGTGAACAGAGGTAGAGATGACCCAGTGGATAAAACGTTTGCTGTGCAAATACAAGGACCAGAATTTGAATCGATCCCCAGAACCTGTGTGAAAACAGATCAGGTCTGGTGACTTCCTGTTAGCAGTCAGGAAGCATAGGTCAAAGGTCACCTATGAGGAGTCCAAGGCAAGCCTGCTAGCCTGGCTAGCTGAAACTGGTGAGCTTCCGGGGCCTGCAAGAGACCTCGCCCTAATAAATAAAGGGAGAGCAACTGAAGAAGACACCGATGTGAACTTTGGGTTGACACAGGCATCCAGATACTTGCAAACACACATCTATACTTATGCAAGGGTACATCCACACATGCATGCACAGCACATATGTACTCAAGCAAAAAACAATTAGATAATAATAAAAAAGAATTACTGAGATGGCTTAGTTGGTGTGAGTTAAGGCACTTACTGTATAAGCCTGGTGACCTGAGTTTGAGCCCCGAAACCTGTGTAAAGGTGTGAGGAGATAACCGAGTTCATGGAGTTGTTCTCTGACCACCTGCTCCTCCCACACACATACTACACGCACACATGTATTAATAATACACAAATTAATAAGTTAATTTAAAAATAAATAAGCTGGGCGTGGTGGTGCATGCCGTTAATCCCAGTACTCAGGAGGCAGAGGCAGGCAGATTTCTGAGTTCAAGGCCAGCCTGGTCTACAGAGTGAGTTCCAGGACAGCCAGGGCTATACAGAGAAACCTTGTCTTAAAAAACCAAAATAAATAAATAAATAAATAAATAAATAAATAAATAAATAAAAATAAGGGAAAAGGGATAGAAGGCAACAGACTTCGGGGCGCCATACACACACACACACACACACAGAGAGAGAGAGAGAGAGAGAGAGAGAGAGAGAGAGAGAGAGAGAGAGAGAGAGAGAGATAACACACAAGCAGACAGAAGGAAGAAAATTTCCTTGGACTCCCCAAGACAGTCAAATCCAGTTCCTCCAGCCTGACTTCTTGCATCAAGTTTGGGTTTGCTGCCATTGGCTATATGTGTTTGGAACAAGTATTGTGTAGAGACGGAAGTGCCAGGCTAACACTTCTGGGAAGGCGTCTTTGAACTTTTGCTGTTCTTATGAGTACCCGCCAGGCTGAAAACACTGTGTGCCAAGTTCGCCTCCCGGGGGCAGGCAGAGAAGGGAGCATGAGGGAGGCCAGAGAGGAACTGAGAAGAGCCCTGACTTGGAACTAGGAGATCTGATAGCTAGTCCACACTTGTCACACATCCACGGCTGAGCCTAAGGCCAGTTACTTAACTTCTCTGGCTTCACCCAGTTTATCTCAGGGCAAGTTGCATAGCTGTTTATCTCCACTATCTCACAGGGGTGGTAGCTATGACTTAAGAGAAAGAGAAAAGAAAATAGGAGATAAATCAGGAGAGGCTAAGGAACTAGTCAAAGGTCACGTAGATCTCAAGTGGCAACGATGAGGCTTGAATCTAAGACATGGCAGAATTTGGCCGAAAACACCTCACCCTGGTCCTAATCACACCCTGGCAAATGGTTCTTTCCATAAAGTCTCTTCCAGGATCCCTTAGCCTCTTTTCACATGCATAATAGCTAAGAAGTACTTGTTTTTAAAAAGATGTATCTTAGTGTGAGTATATGTGTGAGGTGTGTGTGTGTGAGGTGTGTGTGTGTGTGTGTGTGTGTGTGTGTGTGTGNGCGCGCGCGCGCGCGCACCCTCAGAAGCCATAAGAGGACATAGAATCTCCTGGAACTGGAGTTCCAGGTGGTTGTGAGCCACCCTGCCTGGGTGCTGGGAACCAAACTGAGGTCCTGTAGAAGAGCAGGAAGTGTTCTTAAACACTGAGCTATCTTTCCATCCGCATGATCAATATTTTAAACTACTTCACAAATCATTTTTTTATAAACTACACATACCCTAAAACATGTTGCCAACCCTAAGTATGGACAGTAAGACAGAAATCAGAATGCCCAAATCAGCAGTTTTGGAGCCTGGTATTTCACAGCTAGATCTAAAGTTCACCACTCACGTGTAGGACAATGTCTCCCTTGGGTACATGGTACATGACTAATGACCAGGAGGAACAATGATAGTGTTGGTACACAGGAGAACAGCCAAGTCATTGAACTTTCTGTTTGAATTGGCTTACAGGGCTTAATCAATGGAAAGAAACAGGAAGTATGAACTAGCAAGAGATTATTCTTGTTCCTCTGGTTTGTGGCAGCCATGGGTCAAAGAGCAGAGGTTGTGGAAATCAACCAAGACATGCCTACCACATTTCCTACGTGAAGAGCAAACTATTCAGCCTCGTTAAGACACCTGAAGTGACCATTATGATGTGCGTGTAAGAGGGAAACATGTAAAGACTCCAGGTTCCTGGTTTTACTATAGTTCCCAGCAGCCTAAGCAGGCTGGTGCAGGAACAGAGACGGTGAGCCATTGGATTGATCTGAAGTTGGAGGCTCGCCAGATACACAGCTTGAAAGGACAGCTGGGCAAAATTCAACTGAAGGGTGATAGAGTGTTTGGGTGATGGACCGGGGGATGGGGTGGGGAGGGGGAAATGTGAATTTGGAGGGAGCTGAGAGAGTAGATAAAGTGAAGAAGGTTTAAAGACTGAGAGCTTAGCTGAACTCAGACAAGGTGGTACGGGGCTTGGGGAAGCTTGGCGCGGACACAAGAGACAGCAAGCAACGGCAAGGAGCTAGAGAACGCTAATAAAAGAGGAGAAGAGAAATGAGCAAAGCCCTTGGGGCCTGCAAGTGGCCAGGCCCTGCCTCTGAGGACCTGCAACGGACAGGCTCTGCCCACAGAATGCCCTAAGGGGCATAATGGCCAGCCCTTCCAGGTGCAGGTGGCCAAGATTCAACAACAGTAAAATGCTCAATTCTCACCCTAGAAATCGCCACTCTAGAAAACTCCTTTTCCCCAAGAAACTACATAAACCCTGTCGTCTGCTCAGTTCTCTGCTGCCTCTTGCCTGAGCAGAGGGAGCCACCCTCCCGGCCTTTTCCCTCTCTAAGTCTCTTGTGTGTGAGGTGTGTTGTGCTTTGTTATTTTTTTGTGGTATATTTTTGCCTTCCAACTACAAGGATGCCTTTCCCTTCAGAGCTGTACCACTCAGAGTTATAACCCTTATAGGCTCTCCTAGTGCCCATGCTCGCCCTGAGGGACTGAACTGCTCTGGGAACTAATCCCTCATCTCTAGGCTACCCACAACAGACACCTTACAGTTCCCCAGTCACATGGCACCCTATCCACCAGCAACAATTATGTCAATTTCCCCTTCAATCAATGTAAACATTTTCCGGAATCTGGGGACATGACTGTTGAGGGACCAGACGCCTTCTGGTACTCTTGCAGGTGGGCACTTCCAGCCATAGACTTCTGCATGCAGCCAGGAGGAGGTTTCCCTCTGCTCTGGGTGGGGCTTAAGCATAGGCCCTCAAAGCCCACCCCCACAGTGATGCACTTCCTCCAACAAGGCCACACCTACTCAAACAAGAACACACATCGTAATAGTGTCATTCCCTAGGCCAACCATATTCAAACTACCACAATATCCCTGTATAGCTAAATATATAAATGTAAATATAAATACAAAGCAATCTTCTGCTCCCCCCCCCATCCACTTGGCCCCAGGCTTGCCAGCCATCTTCTTCCTCCTTCTCGTCCACACAATCCTGTTCCTTTACTGCCTATCTAGCTGGTTCCCTGGCTATGGGATACTCAAAACCTCTCTACAGCCAAACATGACCTCCCTCTCATCCAAATATAAAACCTTTTCACTCCCATCCAGGACAAAAGGCAACATGTAGCCCTCTCACCTGATTCTAGGTGTTTGTCAGTTTTCTCTGTCTGTCATTTGTGTACAGATGGGTTAATGTTTTCTGGTGTGTCCGTAAGTTTTGTTGTAAACATGGGAGCCGAGACAGAAATCAGTCAGGCTCAGTTGAGCGTATGAAGGATGGCAACCACCACAGGTTTCGTTTCTGACTGTTTGTCTCTGAGTGTGTGTGCTTTCTGTGTTCTGGGCTTATTGGTTTTGTTTCTGTTTTCTCTGCTTCTGCCAGCCACTGGCCACCACTGCTAATGCTATTTGCTATGGCTGCTTCAAGGGCCAGAGCTCAGAATTTATCTCTGGGTTTTGTGGTCACTGGATTTAGATATGAAAGATAAGATTGAGAAACAGTGCATGCTTTATAAGGTATAAAAGCTACACCTTCAGCCGGGCGTGGTGGCGCACGCCTTTAATCCCAGCACTTGGGAGGCAGAGGCAGGCGGATTTCTGAGTTCGAGGCCAGCCTGGTCTACAAAGTGAGTTCCAGGACAGCCAGAGCTATACAGAGAAACCCTGTCTTGAAAAACCAAAAAAAAAAAAAAAAAAAAAGCTACACCTTCGTGCATTCAATATACAAGACTGTACCTGTGGCCGCAACTGAACTTCTCATACACAAAACAAAGACGTTAACCTCAGGTCTCCTCTCCTCACAGCCTGACCCACCTTCTGACGTACCAGGGTCTCCAAACATACTCCTTTTCCTGAGTGTTCTCTCTTCAGGTAGCATTGGTACAGGATGCCATACTTGCCTCTCAGCCACACCCACGTCTCAACATTTCAAACTGACTCAGATTGCTGACGTGACCCTCTTAAGGGGCGTACAGATCATTTGATTCTGCTGGCTTCTGCCACCCCTTGTATTAGGTTCCAAATTCTATAGTCTGGATCTTCTGCTACCCCATCTCTCCACGTGCTCTAAGCATCCATCCTCCCTTGCCTACTTAGTAAAGGTCCTCCCTCTGGCTCCGGGAGCATGCTATGGAGCCCTTCCATGTGGGGAACTTTACAGTTAGTAAGACACTTGCTCCTCTCCCTCTGTTGAAATCCTCCCTGTGTCTTTGCTCCCTTCCCCTGGGAGTTGCCTGCTAAGTCCCACAGCTTCCCTGGGCCTGGAACTCTGTGACCTTGCCTCTCCTCTCACTCGGCTCTGTCCTGGAAGTTTCACAGCTTCTCCTTGTTCCTCTTGCCTCTCGGACCTCACTTGGAGCTTATAGAAACTCTCTCTCTGGTGGAGTTCATTTTTGTGAAACTGCCTCTCCCCCTCCTCTGGCTCAGACTTCATTATAGCCTTGCCCTGTTGCTACAAACAGCCTGACCTCGGTGCAGTTCAACGGCCCAAACTGACATGCTCAATTTTCAACGGTGACAATTTCTGCCACTGCACAAACACATGATCTGAAAATCTTTTATATCTAAACTCGCTCTCTCCTCCTCTATTTCTTCTTATTTACACCCGTTAGGGGTAGCTCTTACATCGGAAGGCGTGTTTAAGGTCCAAGAAACATCTCCCCCTAACCAACATCCTAACAGGGTTAGGTAATTGCTCAGTATCAGGCTGTCCAAGGCTGATTCGGTTTCCTATCATTCCTTACCCTTCTGTCCTCCACTGGGATTTATTCCTTATGCATATTTTCCCTATGACCAAAAGGAAGATCACTCTAAAAAGTGTCCAGAAACTTAAAGAGGTTCCCTATATTGGTCCTGCAAATGCCATAGGACAAATCTGGGCTATCCTAATTGCAGATTGGCTACTGACTAACACTCTGCTTGGTCACTCTGGAGAGGGCTGGTTGTATGTCCCTCCTGGGTCAAATTCATGACTAGCATTTGTAGCCTTGCCCACTGGGCTACTAGACTCTCTCACCTCTCACTAACCTCCCTGAGCCAAATACCACACCACTCATCTCTCCAATATCTCCCTAGTATTATAGTCCTTTCTAACTGCTCGGGGACACCCTTTATGGGCACACTGCATCCCTCAGACTGTAATAATACTTAGACTGTGAGCACTGCCACCCAGCCTTTATGTGCAAACGTGCATAATGCCTCGAATATACGAGACACTCAAGTTTATCACTTCTTATCTGCTGGATCGTCAGGGACGTTTGCCCTGCTATTCCCTTTTCCAAAAATTAGAGGTGTTAACTCCTGTAGAAACCTTGGCAGTTTTTGTCGCGGGGTTTATATCAGCGTAGCATGACAGACAAGTGGTTCAGGTCATACCTGTTCTAGCAGCCTTGGGCATTTGCTGGCGTCTCTGCGGGAGCGGTGGGACTGAATACTTTCCTAGCTGTTTGCCGTCAGCTTTTGTCTAAGTTCATCCAGGGTCTCCAACAGTGTCTCCTCCTTACCCACCAGGGCCAAACAGACTCACTTGATCTCCGTGATGTTATAGAATGGGCAAGGATTAGATTTACTAACAGCAGAGAGAGGTGGCCTTTGTCTCTTCCTCAGGGAAGAAGATTGCTTCTATGTCAACCAGTCGGGTACAGTAAAAGCTAAGATCTGACAACTCCAAACGGCTCTTCTAAAATGTAAGAAACAGCCTGATGCATCTGGCCAGTGGATCATTGACAGTCCAAGATGGGATTGGATACCACCCTTCTTAACCCCCCCTTCTCTTCCTTTCTTCATCCCACTAGGCACACCCTGCTTCATAAACTTCTCTAGATTTCCTCAACAACACATCCGAAAGACTTCTAAGCAGACTTTTTCATCAGTTGCTGTTACAAAACTGCCAGCCCCTAGCTATGGAACCAGTGGCCTATGACACCAGATTATACTCTGAAGGGCAAGTTCGCCCTAAAGACGTTTTGATGTCCCCATTCAGCAGCTGGAAGTATTGTAATGATAACATTGCCTTCTTTGCCCAATCCCTGATTGTTTATCAGTAGTAAATAAAAAAGGGGGACATGGAAGCCCCTCAAGGAATGCAAGTGTGCAGGCCCCACCCCCGGGGGCCTCACACTCTCAACAGAGCACTCTGTCTGGACAGCAGGACTCAGCCCCTCCAGATGCAGGTGGCCAAGCTCTGCCCTGCAGAGTAAAAGCCCCACAGAGTAAAAAGCTCAGAGCTTAAAACTCATCAACCCCCAACCCTGGAAATCTCCACCCTGGAAAGCTCTGCCCCTGCCCTGCCCCCAGTTCTATATAAACCCTGTCTTCTGTCCAGTTCTCTGCTGCCGCTTTCCTCAGCAGAGCCAGCCACCCTCCTGAGGTTTTCCCTGTCAATAAATCTCTTGTGTGAGCTGTGTTGTGCTGTGTGATTTCTGTGGTATTCCTTGGCTCCCAACTGCCAGCATACCTTTCCCTTCAGAGCTGTAACACTTGTACTGAGGCAGCCTTTCCTCTCAGAGCTGTCATACTTACAAAAGACATTATCCTGTAAAACCCAGGGCCACACAGTAAAAACTAGCTAGCAGGCTCCCTGGGCCCTGCTGTCTAAATGGACACACTCTGCTACACGTGTGACAGTTTAAGACTGGGCTTGATAAACTAATACACATCTAAAATCTCATACCAGCATCGGAAATCTGAGACACAGGCTGGAGAGATGGCTCAGTGGCTAGGAGCTCTTACTGCTCTTAGAGAGGACCCAAGTTCCATTGGTTCCCAGCACCCACATCAGATAGCTCACCACTATTTAGAACTCCAGGTCTAGGGGATTTGGCGCCCCCTTCTGGCTTCTATGGGCATCTTCACCCGTGTATGTAAGCCTACACACACGCGCGAGCGCGCGCGCGCACGCACACTCACACACACACAAAATTTAAAATATGCCTATGGAAGCCAAGGTTGTCAAAAACTCCTAAAGTTAGAGTGGTTGTGAGTTACCTCACATTTTTGTTAGGAACCAAAGTCAGGTCCTCTGCAAGTGTGCAGTGAGTGCCCCTAACTGCTGAGCCATCTTTTTACCCCATCCCATCTAAAAAAAAATTGAATTATGTCACCCATGTGTGCCTTGTCTGTTATTTCCCATGAATGCCAGTCTAGTGGACCTGTTATATTTCAAAGCCCCTGGGACTTCCTTTTGTTTTGGACACTGAGGCCATGTTAAGGTTTCCCATCATCCATGAACTCTGCAAACTGGGTTTTTTTTTTTTTTTAATCTGATATTTTTTCTTTCAAAGATGTTTTTGTCTACCGTGGTTCTTAGAACAGAAAAGAGTGGGAAGACACAGAGAATGCATGTGTTCTAACCACTAATTTTCTAATCAGACTTACTCTGAGCTATGCTTGGTGGGGTTTGTACATTAAGAAGGCAAAAGAAATGAGGCTCAAAGCCATTGCAGGGCTTTATCCTGCATGCTCATTAGAATATCCACTTCTTCAGTACACCATGAGACATCTTTACACACACACACACACACACACACACACACACACAGAGAGAGAGAGAGAGAGAGAGAGAGAGAGAGAGAGAGANAGAGAGAGAGAGAGAGAGAGAGAGAGAGAGAGAGAGAGAGAGACCCAATCAATGTAAATCTGTTTCCTTGTTCATCTCAAACCCCACATTAGCGTGTGGTCAGCAAGTCCATACATTACAATAAAAGAATCGTTTTTTTATTTAGCTTTCAACAATCCTCTGTTAGACATTACACACACACACACACACACACACACACACACACACACACCAGTTAAGCCAGTTTTCCACTTAGACGTCATGTACAAGGGAGAGATGCTTAAGTTTGCGGTAGGATCACAGTCAGCCCGTCGTAGTCATTAGAATACAGAATGCTGGCTACTGCAATAGGCCAGACAGGGCTGGAGAGAATGAAGTCACTTGCATCTGTGTTTCATTGACCACCAGTGTCACATGATCGGTGTCACTTGACCAGTGTCATTTGATCAATGTTACATGTCCTGCACAGGAGGTTGGGGGATAGAGTCAGACTGCCATAGACAGAGGCACAGTGGAGACATAGCTCATGCCCTGCTTAGAATGACATTTTCCTGCTGACCATTGAGGCTGTGTCCCTGCTGGGTCCCTGTTGAGTTAGCTCTCTCCCTGGGGAGACACAACTGAATGTCCATTCATTCCAGATGGGCACACCAGACAGATCCAAGTATGATTCTGTTAAAGGCCATCATGGTGACACCAACTGTTTTACGTCACATTTGCTTATAGAGACTGGGTGAGAGATCCTGTACAGAAGTATAGGTGGCCCCCCAAACATATACGCCATGGCAAAGTTCCATCCTATCGTGGGTGACAACCTCATGAAGGCACACATGGAGTCTACCTTCTCACCATCCTCCACTCTCCATACTCTCTGGCATCTCCCAGGACCAGTTGCAGCTGGAAGGGAGATGGGGGAGGAGAGTAGTAGCCAGAATCTCAAGCGAGGCCTACAAACTCTACCTACTGTGGAGCACTGATGACCCCTTTACCATCACTATGAACCTAGACACCGTTGTAGTGATCTGCTCTCATTGCCATGGCTACCCGAGCAATTCCCAAGGTGACATCCTATTATGATAGGAGGGGAAAATGCACCATACAGCAGCCATGGTTCTCACGGCTCTCACCCTTGCAGCAGGGGCTCTAACCAGCCCATGGACTTTCTTTTCATGGATGCTGTACTAAAACTGCTCTTGGGGGTAAAAATAGCATTTCTGTTGGAGGTAGGGGGCAGATAGGCATTCTGAATGATGATGATAATGATGATGATGATGGTTGTGGTGATGGTGATGATGGTGATGATGCTAAAAATATCTCTTTATGAGGTCAGTCATTTTTTTCATAACCCCTTCAAAAGATTCAAAAAGATTCTAAGTTTGGGGTTTCTCAGGTATAGCACAAATCTGTGTTAAGTCTTCTAATCTCTAAACACAGTTAAAGGTCTTCTATTAGGTCTTCTATTTCTCTTGGCAATGTGTTTTCATTTTTAAGGTTTTTAAACTTTATTTTAAAAATGTGTGTATAGATGTTTTGACTGCATGTTTATGTCTGTCTACTGCTCGCTGGTCTGATGCCCTGGAGGCCAAAGAGGTGCATTAGATGTGCGGAGACTGTGGTGGTGGTGGTAAGCCATGATGTGGATGCTGGGAATTGAACCTGGGTCATCTGGAAGAACAGCCAGTACTCATCACCCCTTAGCCATTTCTTCGGCCCAATACGTCATCATTTTGAGCACTAACCTTCCATAGGCTCTGTTTGATTTATCTCTCAATCCTTCTTGGGCTTTGGGTGCTATTGTAATGCTGATGTCTATGTTTATAATTGTCTGTGGCTGGAACCTGGACAGTTTCTACCTGAGCCAGCCTGGCATCGCTCTTGGTAGGTCACTTTTGTTTGGAGACAGGGTCTCTACAGGTTGGTTGTGCATGTGAGCTTTCTTGGCTCAGTAATCTGCTGCCCCAGCCTCCTCAGCAGGAGGAAGGCAGGAAAGCAGCACTGTTCCTGGCCCTTGGGGCACTTTATAGCTGTGGGGAACTAACACAGACTGGCCTGTCATCCTGCAAACAGTATTGTCCTTTGTCTCTTACCCTGAGCATCTCGTGTCTGCAGGAAACTTTAACAGGTGACCATGTTAGCTTTCAAATAAAGTAAAATCCCAGCCCTTTCCAGTTCATAGGGTTTTCTATTTATATTTATCATGATCAACAGCCACTAAATGTCACTGGCTTACCAACCATTTTTAGCCTTCAGGGATCTCTAAGAGTAGATCTGGTTCAGTCTTAAAATGAAAACTCATGATTTTAAAGGACATAAGTGATAATAGTATAAACTCTGGGGTCCCTGGATATATATACATAACCTGATATCAGGACCTCGCCACTACATAACTGCAGGCATATTGCTTGTTCACTGCATAATCTAGGAAACGCAAGATTTCTTTTTTTCCTAACACTATTGATGGTAAAATATGCCATAATTTTCAAGTGTCACTGAGAAAGAAAATGCTACCTATTAAATTATGACAAAATGTTTTCTTTGTATTCAAGTTTTATTGTGTATTTACCGAGAGAGCTGTTTGAGAATTAGACTTACTGTTTATCCATCTTGCTCACATATGAGGATAAAAGACATATGAATTGGAGAGAGAGAAACAAGAACTATCTGCGGGCAACGTAATTGTTTACGTGAAAAGTCCTGAAGAATAGAAAATAAAAGCCGTTGTGCATTTTCCCCTGGTTACAAGATTCAAGGTGGATATGCAAAAGACCCTTTTATTTCCAAGAACTGGTAATGAACAATTATAAATTTAGAAAGAAATGTCATGTATAATACCATCAAAAGCCAGTGAAATATTTAGAGATGAATCAAATAGACTCTTGGAAGGCTTGTGCTCAAAACTATCACACATTGTTGAGAGAAACCAAAGACCCAAATAAATGACAAGATACACACTGGGCTTAAAAGACTCAGTGCTATGAAGATGTCAATTCTTTCCAAATTGATCTATAAATTCGCCATAATCCCCAAATACCCAAATCTGAGAAGCTGTTGTATTAAAGCAGAAAAGTCAATGATAGGGTATGTAAGAAAAAGCAAAGTCATAAGAATAATTTGAAATGAAAAGTTGAAGATATACAGTACTTGACTTCCTGATTTGCTTTAAACCTCAACAATCAAGACTATATGAGCTGACAAAGGAGCAGAGACATGGATCAATGAAACAGAACAGAAAATAGACCCACACTTACGCAGTCCATTGATTTTCAATACATGTTGGATTCAATAGAGAAAGGACAGCCACCTCAACAATAGCAATGAAGCAATTGGACATTGGCACAGTGCCTTGTACCATGCCAAAAAAAATAAATAAATTGAAATAGACTACCCATCTACTTCTAAGTTCCAAGTCTCATAAACATTTTTAAGGAAATACATGAGAAAATCTTTGTTTGGGGGTGGATTTCACAGAAAGCATAAGATGGAAAAGAAACAACCTGACAAATTGGAATACACAAAATTTAAATGTTCTGTTCCTCAAAAGACACTGTTAAAAACATGAAAACAGGGCTGGTGAGATGGCTCAGTGGGTAAGAGCACCCAACTGCTCTTCCGAAGGTCCGGAGTTCAAATCCCAGCAACCACATGGTGGCTCATAACCATCCGTAACAAGATCTGACGCCCTCTTCTGGAGTGTCTGAAGACAGCTACAGCGTACTTACATATAATAAATAAATAAAATCTTTAAAAAAAAAAAAAAAAAAACATGAAAACAGAAACCACAGATTAAGATACGTTTTGCAAAACGCGATAGCCAGAATTTTATAACTCAATGAGAGAAACAGCCCACTTGAAAAGGATTTAAGCAGACATTTCATCAAAGAAGATATATGAGCATCCAATGAGCCCGTGAAAGATGTCCAAAGCTTGGACCTGTAAATTAAAACCCTTAATGAGGGATGGAGCAATGGTCTGGTGCTTAAGAGCAGTGGCTGCCGAACACCAGGGTGTGGTTCTGAGCTTCCACCCAGCAGCTAACAACCTCCTGTAGCTCCAGGTCTGGCTTCCAGGGGTGCTGTCTGTAATGAGTGCACGTGCATACATGCAAGCAAACACTCACACACATAAAATAAAAAGAAAGATAAATAAAAATAATCTCAGTAGAAGGTGAAGGGAGGGGCCGTAGAATTTGGAAAGCGGACGGTAAACATAGCTGGATGGAAGAAATAAGTCCTAGTGTCCCTCAGCACAGTGGAGTGACTATAGTTGATATCCCGCTAAACGTTTTATGAAAGACTAGAAGAGAGGAGCCTAAAGTGTCTAAACACAGAATGATAATGAGATAGAAATAAGTACCCTCCTTTCATGTATAAGCATTAATACATACTGTGATGTGTAAGGCTAACTGCAGACCTGTCAGGAGGTAGAGCCCTGTAAAATGGGCCTCTGAGCATATTGGGGAGGACTTCTCTTGAGTATGTTAACTGACGTGTTGAAGTCCTCCACTGTGGGTGGCGTCATTCCCTGGCTGCGGGTCTGACCTGCATAAAGCGTGCAGGGGAGCTGAGCCGCAGTCTACTTTCATAACGCTCTTCCTTTGACGGGAGACACCTTTCACACAGTCCTACTGAAGAGGAAACCACAAACAGCAACCACAGCACGCGTGATGAAATAATCCTCTATGACTAAGAGCCTAGCATCATGAAGAACAGATTAAGTTCTAAGCCACTCAAGACAATTAATTATTTGTAGAGTCTTTGGCTGGCACCTATATGAATGACATCAGGGGAGTCTTCTAAGAGGAAGAATGGGAGAGAAGACTATAAAATTCTGGCAAACAGTCAAATCTCGGTTTTAGGGCCTTAGTGGAGGATTTGTAGAAAGCAGAGCCTGGGACAAGGACTAAGAGGCTCACGTTTTCTGCCTCATGTTCAAATTGTTGCTTTTAAGTTTTCAATAGAAGAAGAGTAAGCCAGGCCAGGTGAGAGGTGAGGCAATGTGCTGTTCCAATCTCTATTGCTAAAGAAAATCTGAAGAAACCAGGCCTGGATATTTGGCAGGCATGTTTGCCGTGATCTTATCCAATCTGCCATGCAAACAAGCAAAATGACAAAAAAACAAACAAAAAAAAAACAAAAAAACAAAAACAACAACAACAACAAAAACTGCATATACACAAAAAAATCTGTTTACGGTTTTATGTTGGGGCACATTCGTGGCTGTCCTGGGGCACATGTGGCCTGTGGACTTTGATTTGGACACAGCTGGAGAGCTTTTCTGAAACTCCTTGCAAAGAGATGTCACCTCTTGTTAGAATGGAGAAAGAATGTGTCATTTATCTTCTCAGCTCCCTCTTGTCCCATATTGCTCATATTTCTCTGCAGGGATAACAGCAAATGTGGCACTTCCCACCCTCTGGGGTCACTTGGGAGGCTGAACCTCATGTCCAAAGGTGGGAGAAGGCATGACCTGTAGGATCTGAGGGCTGTGCAGCCTGGGTCTCTAGACAGTCAGCGAGGCCAGTGAGCTAGGAGACAGCACGCATGCTCGCCCAGACCCACGTCTTCCCAGGGAGCAGGGGGGATGTGGAAAGGGGCAGCCGTGTGAAGAGGTACAGCAGCACGCACACTGAGTGATGCGGAGTGGAAAAATAGAGATGTTACAATTAAGGAAGACCCCAGTGATGGATTAATCAGACCCATATGAAGACATGTTTGAGAATTGGAAAAGACATCATTACAAGGTATTTCTCGGTGCTTCATCCTGGGGAAGGCAACGGAGAAGTGAAGCATGAGAGAACTAAATTGTAAAATTTAGACCCAGGGGGATGTTCAGAAATGGGAGGGGGTGAGTAGTGAGTATATTGAGAAATGAGAGTCAGTTTTGAGGTGGTGTGTGCATGTGTGTTTGTGTGTGTGTGTGTGTTTGTATGCATGCATTGTTGTGTGTGGAGACCAGAGGCCAATCTTGTGTGTCATCCTCAGACACTCTATCTTGCTTTTTGAGACAGGATTTGTCAGTTTTGCCCAGAGGTCACCAGTTCAGTCAGACTGGTTGGCATCTCAGCCTCCCAAGCACTGGGATTACAAAGATAAGCATGCACTACCATGTCCAGCTTTTGACATGGGTTCTGGAGATAAAACCTGGGTCCTCACTCTTGGAAGAAAAGTGCTTTACTGACAGCTGTCTCCCAGCCCTTGATACATAAAAAAGAATATTGTAATTAATGCAGATTTGCTTTTTAGCATTTTATTTATCGGTTATAAGTTGAATTTTTCCTTAAACCCCTAAGTATGTCTTATAAATTCTACTTACTATTTTAGTCCTGGTACAGTTTATATGAAATAATTCTCTTCAGGAAAACTTTAATACAAATTAGATTAGTGTCTCAAGGGAATTTGATATTCACTAATGCTAAGTAAATTTGATGGATTGGAGTAATGTCATTTAGATGCTTTTAAAAAACATTTGTAAATTGGATAGATTTTATTTTTCTTTACAAAGTTAGAGTATCTAAATGCAATAAGCCTGCAACCCAGGAAAGTTGTCTTTCTTGCATGATCTCACAACTCTGCAATACAAGTTCTCTTAACCATTTTAGCACTGATTATAAACTAAGTGGCTTCCTCTTATACCATTTAACATCAAATCAAGCCAACATTTAATTTAGAATCATGGGCCAATTTGTCATTTGCTTGAATATGCCAAATTCAATTATATTTTGCAAGCATTTAAAATATCCAACTTGTAGAGATTACCCTGAATGAACACAAGCTAATTAATACCAACAGTTTGATATATTTTATATCTCCCATCATTATGGCCTTAAGAACTAAAATGCTTAACCCACTGAGACTGACAGTGGTTTTAACGTTCTGAGATAACCCAGCTGTCACCAGTGCAAGATTCAGTTCCCAGGTGGTGGTGCCCGTGGGACTGTCTTAGTTTGCTTTCTATTGCCGTGAGAACACTACAACCAAAAGCAATTTGAGGAGGAAAGGGTTTATTTCACCGTAGAGCTCACAGTCCATCACCGAGGGAAGTCAGGGCAAGAACTCAAGGCAGTACCTTGGAGGCAAGAGCTGAAGCAAAAGCCATAGTGGAGGGCCTCTTACCGGCTTGCTCCTCATCACTTATTAAGTTTGCTTTCTTATACCACCCAAGACCAGAGATCTAGGGGGTGGCACCACCCACACTGGGCACAGCCTTATCAAATTAAACATTAATCAGGCAATGCCTCCACAGACTTGCCTACAGACTAATGTGATGGGCGTGTCCTCTGACCTGAGGTTTCCACTTTCCAGATGACCCAAGTTTCTTTTAAGTTGGTCCAAACCGACCAGCTCAGAGACAGAGCCATTTGGTAGAAGGACCTCAGGCTCGGAACCACCCATATCTACAGTGGCTCTTCCTGTAACACAAGCTGATACGCTGAAACACTGCTGATCAGTGTTTTCTAGAGAAACAGAACTCATGGAATGTCTACATAGCACAAAGGAGATTTATTCGATTGGCTTACATGATAGGGGCTGGGTAGTCCCCGCCATGGCTGTCTGCACATGAAAGAAACAGAGAACCCAGCAGCTGCCCAGTCCACAGGGCTGGGTGCTTCCACATCCTCAATCTGGCACTAAGGCCTGGAGGATTCTAAGAGAGCAACTGGTAGGTGGAAAGCCGGAGAAACTGGATTCCATGTCAGCGACAGATGGCATTGGCAGGACAAACACACTTTGTGGGAAGAAGAGAAGCTCCGCCAGCAAAGGCAGCTTCTCCTTGTCCTAGATTTCTTTATAGTTTACCTGTTTCGGGAAGGTGCTACCCACTTTCGGGGAGAGGCTATAAGGAAATGCCCTCACAGACCCAACTGGAGGCTCCTAGGCATCTTAGTTGATTCCAGATCCAATCCATCACAGACTCCCAAAGTCTATCCCTTGGGTAAGTCCCGCCCCTCACTAGGAATATATGCCCACACATGGCTTTGTGTGAGCTCCTTCCATATTGACTGTTTGGGTGTCTAAACTCTACAATCCTTGCTAGCTTTCCATGGCTTGTCTGCCCATGCCACAGCCTGTTTGAATACATTCCCCCTAATGATAGTGGCAGAATGCGCTCTTTTGGCTTTTATTTGGTTAGCTTTAGGCTTTCAACATCCCCGGATGGCAGAAATAAAACTAGGTATACTTAGACAAACCAATACACAGAGGAAAAAAACAGAGACAATACCAATCAGAAAAGTGTTATATTATTAAAATAAATGGTAAATATATAGAATATACAGAAGAATATATATGCCTGAGTATACATACATGCACCATATGTGTGCAATACTCCAGGAAACCAGAAAAGGGCATTGGTTTCCCTTGAGTTGGAATTATAGGTACTTGTGATTTGGGTTCTGGGAAATGGACTGAATTTTGCCCTGTGTTGTTGACTATTAAGCCATCTCTCCAGTCATAGAGTTGTCCTTAGTTGAGCCCTAACTTTCTATGAGAACCAGGCTGTCCTCAAATTACAGAGATCCTTCTGCCTCTACCTTCAGAGTAGTGGCATTAATGTTGTGGTCCACCATGCCTGTCATGTAAAGACCTTAAATTATTATCTAAATAAACCTCTAAAAGAGAAGAGAAGGAATTGGAGGGGGATTCGAAAAGTGCACCAACTAAATCTATACAACCACTGCTCATTTTAAAATAAGGCAGACACGGCTAGAGAGATGGCTCGGTCGTTAATAACACTTGCTGCCCTTGCAGAGGACCAGACTCCACATCACCCACACCTGGTGGCTGATAATAACCCCTAACCGTACTCCGTGGGAGCTAATACCTTCTTCTGGGCTTCGTTGGCGTGCGCGCACACTCCATGGGAGCTAATACCTTCTTCTGGGCTTCGTTGGCGTGCGCGCACACACCCACGGCCCTACCATCCCTCACACTGCTACAACACTTTGAAGAAAAAGAGATAAACTAAGTAAAATCTTACAACTACAATGTCAAAGGAGTGGAAATAAAATGTACAGTGATGAACAGGCGATTCTGAATACCGATGGTAGCAGGCACTGATGACACCCCTCCTACCCTCTCTGCCCACTCAAGGGAACTTGCAGCTGTGGTAAGCAGCTGTCACTGCGTGGACAGCCTCCCTTAGACACGTCTCTTCTATGCCCCCACCTTTCCCTCCTGTGCCGTGGAACCTTGAACACATGCACCCTGAAAAATTAGAGGTGTTAGCATCCCTGGGTATCATTCAACCATCAAGGGAGTCAGGAGCGGAATGCTTCATAGCCCTTAGTTCCTGGTGGGGGTTGTGTCCTACACAACCTTCTTGCTTCCTCAAAGAGTGTGTACCCCAGATGTCCTTAACAGTACCCCTTCTCCACAGGGATCCTTATGGCTTTCATCTCTCCTTGACCTCCCGCTCTCCCATGACCTCATCATAGACACAGTTTCTTGATGTCCCTTCATCAAGGAACATACATCACCCTCTTGTTTTAAGGATGGCATCCTGAGGTCTCCAAATGAGACACTAATTAGCTTTAAATTTTTAATATAGGCACGCATGCTGGCTATTTAAGAGTCATTACGACTGCGCCACAGAAAGCAAGTGCAGCTTCCAATCACATATAGAATGAAAATGGTTTTTTTAAAAAAAAAAAAAAACTTAAATTAATAAATATGAGAAAGGAGTTGGAAAGAAAAAATAATCATACGGGGAAAACAAATGTTATATTTCTCAGACTCTAAGATTACATCCATTGTAGAAAATGCCTGATATGTTTAATGCAACCAATAAAGAAAAAGCTGGTAATTACATGCATTATAGGAAGCATTCTAATTTAAAAGATATGAAAATATGTGTCTTATGATTGATGAAATTTAGTGACACGAAGAAAGATTGTAGAAATAAATATAAATATTCAATAATCATAACTAATAACACCAGGGAGCTAAATAATTTAAGAGATCAGACTGCCTAACTGGCGTATGCTTAGAAGACTGACTGTGTGTGGTTCAGAAGTGGTTACTTCAAACATGGGTGGCAGGAAGGTCACACAGAAACAAAAGAAAATAAGGTGAAACTAAACAAATAAGAACTGAAGCAAGTACTGTTGCTCTCTCAAAGTGAGAGAGACGATCTCTACAGATGCCTTTTGCATAAGAAGAGAAACTCCTTCCTGGTAGAATTTCAATTCACCAGAAGGCTAAAACAATAAATCTTCTAAATATTGCATAAGTAAAATGGCCTCAAAATATACAAAGGAAAGGCAGATATGACGCGGCACACACCTTTAATCCCAGACACTGTTTTGAACCTTTAAAAGTAAAGAAGAAGGAATTGGAAGGAGATTGAAAAATGTACCAATTAATTCTAAACAACCATTGATCATTTAAAAATAAAACAGACACGGCTGGATTGATGGCTCAGTCGTTAATAATACTTGCTGCCCTTGCAGAGAACCAGAGACCACATCACTCCCCACTAGTGAGGCTGAGGCAGGAAGAGGTCTGTGAGTTCAAAGCCAGCCTGGTCTACAAAGTGAGTTCCAGGACATCTAGGGTTACATAAAGAAACCCTGTCTCGCCAGGCGTGGTGGCGCAAGCCTTTCATCCCAGCACTCGGAGGCAGAGGCAGGTGGATTTCTGAGTTCGAGGCCAGCCTGGTCTACAGAGTGAGTTCCAGGACAGACAGCCAGGGCTACACAGAGAAACC
>NC_034607.1:16959897-17012169 GCF_900095145.1 Mus pahari | reverse complement strand
AAAAGAAAAAGAAAGAAAGAAACCCTGTCTCAAATATACTTGAAGGGAGAAAAAGAGTTGAATCCAAGAAAAATCTCAACTTGGAACACGTGAGTTTTTTTTTTTTTAATCTTAATTTTAATAGATTAAGTAAATGAAAAAAATCTGTATTTTTGGAAATCATTATAATAACTATAGTACAATGAACACATATTGAACTTTCTACTCCCAGATTTAAAATACTGGCTTCCCTTAGCCACATGCAACACTTGTAGAAATTAAGCATATGTTAAACCAGGGAATAGAATCCATAAATGCTATTTCAAAAAGGAGAAGTCAATACTGTACAGATTATCTGACTGCAGACCAATTAAGTTAGGAAGCATAGCCAAAAGAGAACATAAGCACATTTGGACGATTTAAAAACAACATCCCTAAGCAGCTTTTGTAGGAGGGGGGTATGTGTCAAAGACAATATTGTAAGGAACATTAGGTAACATTCCACGTGAGTGAAACCGACAGGGCAAACTCGACAGGTGCAGGGGAAGTAGAGCCTTTAAAGATATTTATAACTTGCGTTCTCAAGCCTGAAAATGTTTGTTTATTTGCAATTATCTTTAGGGTTTTGCTACCAGCACAAGATGAAAATACACCCTCTGATCCCAGGGCTCCTGGGACAGTCAAAGTAACTACACCAGTGTATCAGAGGCATACACCCTGTCAAGAACAGACTAGGCAGAAGCAGTGTCCGGAACACTGACGTCACCGGAAGGACATCATCACGCTGATGTCCTGCCCACGTGACATCACTTCCTGTCTGGGACATCTCTACCCAGGTTTAGAGGGATGTCAGTCGTTTTTCTAAGAACAACGAATGGTGTTTTCTTTCACTTCCTCTAAATAAGACATTATTAAAGATGGAGTCTCGAAGGGCCTTTTAAGCACATGCAAAGCAAACATACAGCATCAACAGCATTGGATAGCACTAAAAGCTGCCCGCTCCACCGCCCTTTCCAAGAGCTCTAAGATTTCACACTTCCTCCGTTTTAAAACCTGAGTATGTGCGGTGTATGTATTTCTGTTCTCATGTGTGTGGGCCCAGCTGTGTATGCAGGTGCACGTGCACATGGAGGTCTGAAGCTTTGGGGTATCTTCCAGCTTTTCTGGGGGATCTCCTGTCTGTGTCTGGTGAGTGATGGTATTACGAGAGGTCCATATCTCCCCAGATTTTACATGGCTTCTGGGTATGTTGACTCTGTACTTCCCAGTTGCATGGCGAATGCTTTATCCTCAGACCTGTCTCCCAGCCTTCTGATGGCTAACAATGTATCATACTGAATAAAAAGGAATATCCCTGCCTACTCAAGTTAGACACACTTGGAATAATCATGATGTATACTTCTCTTGCCTCCCTTCCTCCTTCATTCTTGTTTATTTATTCTTTTTACTAGACTGAGGTCTCTGATACTTTTATTTGATGCACACATTAAAATGACTTTGGTGTGTTTCAGAAGATTGCAATTCTCAAACAGAAATCTGGTGTAATTGGGTTTTTTCCCCCACAGGATCCTGATTTCTTGGCTTTTATTCATGGTATGGTTGACACCCGGTCCTGCCCCTTCTCTACTTCATAAGTGCAGTGAACTCTGGGACCAGAAGAGGGAGGCAGATCCCCTGGCTGCAGTTACAATCAGGGTCATGAGTTATCTAAAGTAGGTGCTGGGAATTGAACTCTGGTCCTCTGCAAGAGCAGTATGTGCTCTTAAGCAGTGAGTCATCTCTACACCATTTAATTACAAAAAAAAAAAAAAAAAAATGCATCGTTGGTCTGTCCCAGGCATTGAATCCCATAGGATTTCATTCATGATGTTTTCACATCCTTCGCTGGTTCTGGGCTGTGGCCACTCCTGCTTTTTCATGGCTCTGCCCTTGTCCTTTTTGGATTTCTTTTTTTTCCCTACTATCCAGGGTTGATGGTTACAAGCGTTGAGGATCCTGGCACCTGAGTGCATTCCCGTGACTGGGTTGGGACTGCATCCCTCGCATCTCCACCTGCAGGAGTGCTATTGACCTTTGGCTTCTGCAGTGCTTCTGTGAGTTCATGCCAAGGCTTCTCCCCAAGGCGGGACAGAGAAACTGGGATTCCACACAGGTCTTGACCACCCTGCAAACTTCTCCTAAGTGTGCTGAAAGTGCCCACCTGGCTGCTCTACCTTGCCTCTGTTCTTCACAGGGGCTCAGATGGTCACTAGCCCCACCCCCAGAAGCATGCCCAGCCTCTCTGTGTTCCAGTGTCCTGCGTTTGCACCAATACGTTTCTCCTGCACACAGTCCGACTTAGAACAGCTCACCCAAGCTCTAGACTCACACAGTGTCGTGATGTTTGTTTTTTCCCCAGGAGCTGATATTTCGCACCTAGACTTCTACCTCCACACCTTGCTCAGATTTCTGAGGGCTCACTCCCCTGCCATTTAGCTTTGGGGGATTGCTGACGAGGTCTTCTGTCCTTTTGATTTTTTTGGTCCTCTGTGGGAAAAGAACACATTTTTTCATCTCTGAAAGCTTTTGAAATCTTTCCTTTATCCTAGAGATACAGAAATGTCACCGGCAGGCATCCAAGTGTGTGTGTGTCACTTTAGAAGTTCTCTCTGCTTAATATTTTATGGATTCTTTAGGCCTAAAGGCTGGGATTCTTTGTTATTATTGCTTGATGATTTTCTTCCCTCTTGAACCACCCCGTCTGTCCATTCTGTTCCTCTGAGATTTCTAAAAATAAAATAAAATAAAATAAAATAAAATAAAATAAAATAAAATAAAATCTGGCCCTAATTTGAACTCCTGAGAACTATATATTTGAAAGAGGGTTTAGTGACTTCACTGTGGTTCTGATGGTTGGAACAGGAGACCTTCAGAGCAGCCTTGAGAAAGTGGGCAAGATTCCCGTGGTGGGGAGGAGAGGCTGGAGAGGAAGGATTCCACACCAGGTGTGTGTGGCTCTGCAGTCTTGCAAGCTGAGCTGTGTGCTTAGATAGCCTGCTGTGTTATGGAGAGTTTGGTTCGGTGCAAATTGCCTCTATTTTCTACATGTACATGCTCAAAATATGTAATTGTCCACTAAAGCGAATCTGCCTGTGTGTGAAAGCCATATGGGCATTCCTTCTAGAATCTGGCTAGCCTGAAGTGTAGAGAAGGACAAGTTGCCTCTTAGGGCACAGGGCATGAAGAACCCACTAAAGGAGGGCCCCTTACACAGAGGGATTATATGTGGACACGTGTCTACTATTGATCTTTCTCATTGCAGTGATCAGACACTTGAGAAGCTGCTACTTAAGGTAGAAAGAGCTTGTTTTGGCTTAAGAACAGATGCAGTTGGGGCTGGAGAGATGGGGTTAATGGTTAAAGAGCACTGGATGCTCTTCCGGAGGACCAAAGTTTGATTCCTAGCACCCACATGGTGCCTCACAACCATCTGTAACTCCAGTTTCAGGGGATTCTGGCTTCCAAGGACAATGTAGACATGTGGTACACAGCCAGACAAGACGTCCATACACATGTAATAAAAGTAAAACGTAAGTAGAAGGAGGGGGAGAAAGGATGCAGTCCTTCATGAGAAACACGGGCAGTAGTGGAGTGAGGCGGCTAGTCACCATGTTTCAAGCGCCCAGGGAGCAGAGAGAGGACAGAAAGGGGTGGGCCTAAAGCCTCAAAGAGCAGACAGGAAGAGGTGGGCCTAAAAGCCTCAAAGTGCAGAAAGGCAGGGGTGTTCCTAAAAGCCTCAAAGAGCAGACAGGACTCAAAGCCTCCAGAAATGGCTCAGTGGCTACCTGAAGGCGGGGTGAATGCTTTATCCATTCAGGATTTTGATTCTGGCGTCAGGGAGGCCCAGGCCCAGAGAAATAAGCTGGATATTCTAAGAGAAAGGAATTATATATAAACCAAGTTACAGTGATTTAACGGCGGCCCAAGGTCCTCAGACTTACCCCACCCCCAATTACATCAATAGGAGGCCTTCTTTCCAATGTTTGCTGTTTCTTTTCAAGGTGCAAATAGCTCTCTCTCATTGCTTATAGGTTGGCTAAATTAACACCCTATGTATTTATCCATAAATGAGACCATGGTAAGATGTAGGTTTCTTGCCTCTGTCAAGCAATGAACATTCTATGATAGCTTTGTAAGTAAAGGGCTGGAGAGATGGCTCAATGGTGAGGGGCAATTGCAGTTTATGCAGGGCAAATGGAGTTCAGTTTTCAGCACCCGTATCAAACACTTCGCCACTGCGAGCCACTCCAGCTCTGGCATCTTACACCCACTTCTGGCCACACCCACTCTGGCACACGTGGCTGTGCACACAGAGACACATACTTGTACGTTGAAAAATATTAAGTTCTCTTTTGTAAAGGAGCTTTCTGTATAGCACTGAGCCCTGTCCGACACAAAGACGGCAATACAGACTGCTACGTGTAGCCACACCTTCCCCTTCTTTCAGGCGAAAGCTAAAGTCTTGCACATGTAGACGCTCCCCAAATTCTCCATCTTCACGACTTTTCCCAGGAGCGGGTGGAGAGGAAAGGCCCCAAATCCCCCGAAAATCAGGATGGAGTCTTCAATCAACAGGAAACCATCATCATAATCTTTGGGATTTATTCTTACAATAGCAACTGTTAAAACGCTGGCTCAACCACGTACATAAAACAAGAACCTGTCCCTCCTCGGCTTCACTCATTATCCTGGAAGGGAAACCATCGAATCACTCCATTTAAACAACCTCAGTTTTGCGGTGCATGAAAGTAAGTAGGGAGTATATCAAGAGGCCATCCAACGGGGCTGGAGAGATCAGCAGTTAAAATCGTCCCCTGCTTTTGCAGAGGACTCCAGTTTGGTTCCCACCATCCGTGGCGAGTGACTCAGCGGCGTGCAACTCTAGCTCCAAGGGACCTGATGCATTTTCTGGATTCCACGGGCTCTTGTACTTACATGAGCATACCTGCACATGTGAGAGAGAGAGAGAGAGAGAGAGAGAGAGAGAGAGAGAGAGAGAGAGAGAGATCACCAAATGAATGAACTGTGGACACTTTCCATCGCTTTCCGTTTGTTTTAATAGAAAGTTGACGATACTCTTCTGCGCATTCCCTGCCCCCACCCTCCCTCCCACATTGGGTTCTAGGGTGAACATAACACACCATAAGTAGATGGCAGTTCAAGTGTCTCCTTAAATAAGCCCGTCTGCCGTCTGGGATAGTGCCTGGAACCTATATCCAAGGCTTTACCACTGTCTTTCCTGTCTACTCTGGACAAGAAACAGGCCGTAAGGTGGGCTCTCTAGTTTTCCTACCTGGTTTATGGCCTGACCAAACATAACACTCAAGGATTGAGGGAGAAAAGAATCACATCTGGCTTTGTTGGACGGTGCCCAGCCATCCTACGAGTGACACTGTTCTTCTGACTCAGTGTTGAAAAAAAAAGGGGTGAACAGCAATTCACTCCTGAACAGGTTCAGAGATGAATGAGTAGAATTGGGCGTGGGAGGTGAGCTTCTCCATGAGCTAGCTTTCCAGCCCTTGAGTGCAGAGCCGAAACGGGTCCTCCCATGTCCCCATAGGATATAGAGTAGGCAAGCCATTGAACCATAGCTTCAAGATTTGAGATGTGCTAACTGCCAGTGGAGAGGCCCTCCGAATGGCAGCCTTTGAATATCTGGCACCCCGGCAACGACACAAGCAGTCCAGACATTGAAGGACATGTAGTGATGGCGGTTCTCTCAGGCATGGCTAACAGCCCTTGTACTTCACAGGGATTTTGCTGGCCCATCAAACAGGGGAAGGGGAGGGAGGCCCTGTGATCTTCCTGAAGAACTACGAAGCACATATCATCTCAAATAAGTTACAAACATGGTTTACAAAATCAACAGCAGACACCTAGTCTGGGCTGGAGTTGTCAGCTAGCAGGAGTGACGGTTCCCTGAATCAGCAGGTAAGAACACGAGGTTGCTGAAGGGCATTAAAAGCAAACAGCAGGACATCTAGAAAAATGCCACTTTGGGGGGACAGTATTTTGTCTTACCTTTATCTCAAGTAGGTGAATGGAGGCCAGGAGTCACAGGTGGTATCTGTTGTGTTTGATGAAGAATAAGGCGCCCCATTTCCATATAGATAAGAGTATTCACGTACACAACAGCACAAAGATCAGGCACAAAGAGCCTGGGTATAAAAGAGCCTCGCTGCGTTAGGCAGAGAGGATAGGATGTCCTGGAGCCTCCTGATTGATCAGGTATAGAAGCTAGGGGTGAGTTCCAAATATTCCCGCTAGGTGGCAGTGTTGATTAGTCCACAAGTCAGGGAAGCCTTCCAGGAATTCCCTTTGAGCTGAGTGTTAGACTCTCCAGTGAGAGCCCTGGGTTGAGGTTTACCAATGGCAAGCCTTGTTCCCTTCATCTCTGCTTCACCCCCTTTAAAGACAATAGGGGCAGCACAGAATCTGTCTCCAGAACCTTTGAAGCCATTCATTGTACCTAATCTCTTCCATCTACCACACAAAACCAAGAGAAACCAGCCTAAGGCAGATGAATTGTTCTGAATGTTAATTGATAAGGAGGCTGGGGGGTCTAGAATACTGGTCAAATTGGACCCCCCCACAACACAGGAGATTGGGTTCAAACCCATAAGGGTAGCTCATGCTGCAAAATTACCCAACGACCCCCCCCTTGGCAAATTAAGCTCCTTAAATTCTGCCATGACATGGCTTTTTTTTTCCCCCTGAACTAGGCATGGCGTCTACTTGTGACCCATTTAGGGAGATTTGATTACTATTGACTTTCTGCCATTGCTGTACCTAATCCAAATAGTCAGGGATTTAGGTCGAGGGTGGTATGATGGCCAGGAACCCAGAACTGCACACACATTCTTCCTAACCCTCTACCAAAGCAGTCAGGACTCTCTTGCCTGTGACAGAAATCCAATTAAGTGTATCCTAGACAGAAAGGCAGTGCTACTGGCACAGAATGGATGCTGGTACAGCTGGGGGCTTTGGATAAGCGGTGATCACAGGTTATTTCTGGAACATTCTTGCAGACATTCTCTATTGCTTTGAGCGTGGAGCCCTCTGTCTCTATTGGGAGATTGTGTTTCTCTCTCTCTCTGATGTTGACCTTGGAAACTTCCGAAATGGATAGAATAAGACACTTAGGCTAAGCTCACCACCACCAAACGCTGAATCTCTATTTTATTTCCCGATTAAAGTCACCTGTACTGGTGTAAGAGCAGCTGGTTCTCTACAATAGTAGAACACAGCCCCTGGCCGCAGACGGAATGGCACATGTGGAAAATATGAGAATCTCTTCTCCATAAACCTGTTCCAATGACATACTTAAGTTTCATTATCTTCTCTTTCTCTGTTAGATAGTGAGAAATGCAGACATCTCCCTTCTCTTGGAAGATGTTAATTCCCAGTGAAACTGAAAGCCAGGTTTAACTAAGGTAAGAATTCTGAAATTTTGGTTCCTTTTAAACACGCAGAAGTATTCTAAGAAAGTGTTTTTGTTTTAACCCCAGGTGTGGGGATATGTGGCTGCTTCAGGTTGTCCATAGCAGCTGACTATGACTAGCTGCAGGTAGCTTTGGTTACCATGCCTAAACTCTGGGAATAAGCCATGCTACCAGCCTTTACCCAGATTCCTTTGAATTCGCAGATTAAAAACCATAGGCACATACATTGTTCAATTTCAACTTTTTGGCCCAGTTGCTGGGCGCTACTTATCTCCTGCCTGGAGAAGCGTGCCCTTATCAATACTCTTAGTGCTGCACCTCCTCACCTGACCTCAATTTTAGTCACTCAGTTACATCTAGTCCCAGCTAAACACTCTCAACTGCTTGCCTGTAGGAGTGGCCTGTGGTCATTCTGTCTGAGGTCTCCCATGACTGGTCGGTCACCTTTTCTCCCTCAGAGGCACGGCAAATTCTCTCTTTCTCTATCCTCTCTTTGTGTCTGTCTGCTTGCCTCCAGGGACCTGGAAGTCCTGCCTATTCCTTCTGCCCAGCAATTGGCCCGTGCCTTTTTTTAATGGACAGATCAATAACCAATTGGGGTACAGGACCTTAACATCAGAACTACCTCTACAATGATTTGCCTTGTACTCTAATTGGGGTGTGATTTTGCCAGCTGCAGGTAGTTTCTGGGATTATGGGATGCTTGGAATTCTGGGAACTTTTCAGAGGATATATAAATGGGCCCTAAGAGGTGGATGGGTTAGTTGTTGGTTGTGGTTCGCTAAGTGGTCATGGGCAAAGAAGAAACAGCAAGAAGAAATTAGATATCCTGAGAGCGAAGGTCAGACTTTACTCCAGGAACTCGATACCCTTAATCAGCAGGAAGTGGTCTAAGCATAGTGTTGTCTCCTTTCTGAACCCTGACTTTATTCAGAAATCTCTTTTCTTTCCTCTCTCTCCCTTTTTCTTCCCCTTTATCTCATGTTAGGGGATTGAAAGGTTGGAAGAAAGGGGGTGGGAAAAGGTGGAAGAAAAAAAGAACCCACCAAATAGCTAAGATACGCCGTGATTTTCTTACCTATCCTTAATAGTGCCTGGTGAGAGTCTCACTCTGATGAGTCAGCTCATTCCCTGGCATCCCTAACCTCTGCTGGACAGTGGGATGGTGGTTGAGAACTGTATCGCTAATATTATCCGGTTGGCTTGCTTGTCATTGGCTAAGCCAATAAGAGCTGGAGGCAGTCGAAGACACTAAGGCAGATAAAGTGGCGAGCAGGGGAATTTAAGGTACACAGAAAGAAGAAAAGAAATCTGGGCTCCTGTTTCATTGGAATACCAGTGATGACCATTAATAGAGCTGTCAATTGTACGTTCAAGGTGCACCGAAGAACATATTTCTGAGTCCTTTGTAGTTGGTCAGGATCACAGAACCAACTCAGCCAATGTGTTATAAGTGGAGATGGCTAGAAAGGATGAGCTTCTATTTTAGAGCTGAGCACTTAATTCTGGTATAGACTTTCCCCAGAATGTTCTTTCCAGGGTTATCACCTGCCCAGTTCAAAGTAGCAACTGTTCTCCAGAGTGAGTGTAATGAGATTGTGCTAGTCAGCTTGATACATGGACATGAAACATGAGCACGCAATCAACCACTGGGCAACCAAGATTCAGAGGTGAGGTTGGCATTGGTGTAACCTAAAACATTTCTAATACAGTAGAAGCCCGGTGAAATCACTGGATTATCCATGTGCTTCTCCCTAAGCCTTCCAGAAGCTCCGCGAGGACTATAGTCCCTGCCTGCAGTGCTGCACTATAGATCTTTAGTCTTCATGCCATGTTCTGGATATACACACTGGCACAAATACATACAGTTCTGAGCATTCATGATGTTCTAGAGTCTGGTGATGGTTGGACTGCAGTCTTTGGGCTTCCCAGGTCCTAAATGATTTCACTGTCCAGCACCAGCACCTCACCTTGACTCCATTCTGGTAGAACTATGGCTTCTGCTGGGGAAGCAAAGGACTCCAGGGTGGCTGCTGAGAAAGAGGATGATGATGATGATGATGATGATGATGATGATTTTGATGAAGGAGTTGTGTCATCCAAAAGCCATTCCAATTGCCAGAGATCAAAAAACTGAGGTCTTGAATTGCACTTCACACATTGGCTTGGATGAGAGCCCTGCTGTCTCCATGCGCAATGGGGTTAGCTTACAAGAACTCATTATAGGTGCAGCCTCTTTTACAATCTAACCTTCAAGAGTGAGTGTCCCCGTGTTCAGGAAAGACGATGCTATGCAAGCTGAGGAGAGATCCAAAGTGGTTTCATTTTAAAGTCTTAGAGTGTCTCTGCACAGAGACCTCAACCTTTAGTCGTAGTGTTTGACTCCTCAGAGTCTCTGAATGTGCTTACTCGATCTGCCATGATTTTAGTCTGATAGTAGATGCTATTTCCAGGGGACTCTGGCATGTCAGTCATCTCTCCAGATCAGGGTTCCTTGGAGAAGTAGAAGGCACAAGAGACAAATGCAAATCCATACTTCTCCTCTCAGTACTTGCTCTAGGCAAAAATTATATAGGTGGTCCGAGGGGTGTGGTTGCCATCTTCTAAGATGACTCCCAGTGATGCCAACCTAGTGGTCATGATATTCTTGTATATTCCCCTCCCTCTTTGAACTACTGCTCTCTCTCTCTCTCGCTCTCTCTCTCTCTCTCTCTCTCTCTCTCTCTCTCTCTCTCTCCATATATAAACATACACACACACACACACACACACACACACACACACACACACACAGATGTGCATGCGTGCATGTGTGTGTGGTGACCAATAGTTCAAGGCAAAAGTAACCAACTGCCACTTTTTTTTTTTTGCAAAGTATTTTATTTATGTGAACACGTGTGGTCTACACCTGTAAAAACAGATGTTGGATCCTCTGGATCTGGAGGCAGTTGTGAGCCACCCAGTGTTCACAACGGATGCTGGCAACTTAATTCAAACCCTCTGCAAGAGCAGTAAATGCTCTTAACAGCTGAGTCATCTCTCAGCCCCATTTACAAAATTATGTTTTAAAAGATATTCGGTACCCCCATCTTGATTACTTTGGGGAAAAGGCAATTGCTACGCACTGTCAACCATCAGGGAGTGTTGTGGCGAGTTCCATAGGGGATAAGCTGAGCCTACACTCTTTCCGCAGCCTGGGAGGAGCCAAGGCCTGCTGACAACTGTGTGAATACCTTGATGATGACCCGCTTGCTCTGAATGCTTGACAGATCAGCTGTAACCTCCTGAGCCAGAACCACCAAATGACCCACTCCCCAATTCCACACGCAGAAACTATGTATGTGCCTGGATAAACCGTCAAAAGAAACCATGTGAAATAATGCCTCTCATCTTAATCTGCTTAATCTACTTAATTTGCCTCATAATGACTGCTATGGCTTGAATATGGTTTGTCTTATCCAAGATTCATGTTGAAATTTAATCCCCATTATGAGCTATTAGGAGGTGGAACCTTAAGCGGTGATGAGCGCCTAGCCTTCATGCATGGATTAATCCATTCACACCATCAGCGGATTAATGGGTCATCTGGAGAGTAGACCAGTTTGACTGGGTCCCTGGTACATACCTTATATTTTGATTCATGACACCTTTGTGACCTTAGGACTGTGTCAGCAGGGAAACCATTTATCAGACACAGCCCTTTGGGCCAGAAGTGTGAGCCAAAGCAAATCTCTTTTCTTTATGCTTACCCTATGTGTGGTATTGTGTCATTGGTAACCGAAAATACACTAAGACAATGCAATTATGAAAAACCAATGCCTCTCTGAATCCTGGGACCTTCCCAAACTCCTGGTGGTTCAAATCGCCTTGGAGCATGATGAGTATCCAGCCCAGATATGTATAATTCAGCACTGGGAACCACAGCCCCCCATCCCTAGTCAAGATGCCCTACATAGTGTCTTTGTTTAGCAGGAATGGGTTAATGAACATGTCTGTGATCAGAAGACGGGAGGCAAGATTTTAATTTTCACTTAAAAATGTCATGAGGAGACTGGAGAGAGATGACTCAGTGGTTAAGAGTGTCTTCTAGTCTTGCAGAAAACCTGAGTTCAGTTCCCAGTACCCATGTTGGACTGCTTATAACTCATAATGGCTTATAACTCCAGTCTCCAGGGATGTCGCACCCTCTTCTGACCTCTGTCGGTAGTAGACTCATTTGCACAAGTCCTCCACTCACATGCAATGAAAACAAAATTTAAGAATCTGTAAAAAAAAAAAATTGTCACTTTTATTTACTTGTTTGTTTATGTATGTGTGTGTGTGATTGGATATCTCCTGGGGGCTAGAAGGGGGATGAACATAGGAGGAAGAGCCTGGACAATTCTTAACTCTCAGCAGGAATAGATGGAGGGCGTAGTTGTGAGCCTTTTCCAGTCACAGGGAACGCTGTGTGTTGATCTGACAGATAGGATCTCTCACTGGCAAAGTAGAGGGGCCAGAAACAAGTAATGTTTCTAGAACTGTTGCTCATCCTGAAGAAATGAACACTTGTAAGAAGTGCTGTGCTCTGCTGGCTTAGGGATGGCTGTACACAGAGCTCCCCCCTCAGGGTTTCCTGTGCATGGGGACAAACCTGTGGCATGGAAAGTAGTAACGATTCTACGGCTTTCAATATTTCAATATTTAGGATTTCACTGGAACATTTATGGCAGAAAGAAAAACAATGAGAATGTATAACAGAGAAAGCCAATGAATCTTGGATCCCAGGAGTGGAGGATAGGGGGTGGATAAACCAGGCCAGACATCCTTATGTTTCACGGTGATTGAATCATCTTTAAATTTTATAATCCCTATGGGATGCCTGTAAGCTTCCTCTTTTAATTAAAGGGTTTTTAATCGTGTGTATTTGTGTGTAGCCGTGTGTCCATCAGTGCCAGAAGAGGGTATCCAGTAGTTACAGTAGTTACAGGCAGTTGCTAGCCACCCAATGTGGATGCTGGCAACCAAATGTGGGTCCTCTGCAAGAGTGGGACACACTGGTAACTGCTGAGCCGTTGCTCTAGTCCCTGGTTTTCCCCTTAAATATTGATTTTTTTTTCCTCTTCATATTAAAAATTGAAGTCAAAACTACCACCAACAGTGAAGACCTAATTCTGACTCCCTGAGGCATTTGAGTAGACAGGGGCTTCTAAATCTCCCTCTACTCTCTACCTATTCTTACCCAAGAAATTTTTAAACAACCCTAGATTCATGAGTGTCTTGGTTTGGTTTCTACTGCTGTGATAAACGCCACGACCAAAAGCAAGTTGGGGAACAAAGAGTTCATTTCAGTTTAGAGTTCATCTTGAACAGAAGTCAGGGAAGGAACTCAAAGCAGGAGCTTAGAGGCAGGGATTGGAGCAGAGACCATAGAAGAATGCTGCTTACTGGCTTGGTCCGCATGGCTTGCTTAGCCTTCTTTCCTATATACCTTAGGACCACTTGTCCAAGAGTGGCTCCCCCCCGCCCCACAATAGGCTGGGTCTTCCCTTTATCAGTAACTAACTAGGAAAAATACTCTCTAGACTTGCCTACAGCCTCATTGGATGGAGGCATTTTCTCAGTTGAGGTTTTGTCTTCCCCGATGAGCCTGGCCTTTGAGTCAACTGGACACAATAGGTATATAACTATATGTAGCAAATAGGTATATAAAAACAGATATACAAATAAAAGATTAACTGATAAATAATTCTAGGGATTTTTAAATCGTATTTTTTAGTTAAGGATATGCATGCATCCGAGTCTGTGTGTGTACACTTGAGTACAGAGCCTGTGCCAGCCAGGAGAGGAAGTGGGATTCCGTGCAGTTGGAGTTACAGGTTGCTGTGTCTGCCCGCCTTGGAGGTTAGGATTAGAACTTGGAACCTCTGAAAGAACAGTATGTGCTCTTAACCACTGAGCCATCTTTCAAGACCTAGATTGATTTTTTTTTTTTAATCCAAAATATCTGTCTGTTGGTAGCAGACACTCCTGGCTCCCTTCCCATTTCTTCTACCCTTCTCTGTTTCAATGTCTCGGAGTCTAAATTCCATTGCTCCTATCTACCTCCCTGTCTGAGGATTTCCCCCTTTCTCACAGACACCATGGTGACATTAACATGGATAGACTAGTCCTTTCCACCAATGGCTCATGGAAGGTGCTACTCCCTGCCTTGCCCCTTGGAAGGAACAACTGCCAGGTTCATTGATTGCAGTTCTCAGAATTCTACAATAGGCCTAAACTTCAGGGATCCACAGTGACAAGAAATACACTCTTTGCCCTCTTTACTGCCTGGTACTCTTCCTTTTCCCTCCTCCCTCGTCCCTCTTCCCTCCTCTCTCCTCCCTCCTCACTTCCCAAACCCCATCCATTGTTCCTGGGATCATATCCAAAATAAACTGCAGGCATTTAAACCTTAGTTTGGGTTCCTTGCAAACAGATGCTGAGACAAAGACACTGGGATTGCTGGCTTGTTGTAACTAATCCCTGTGTTTATAGCTTAGCTACTTTTGCATATGTAAATCTGATGTTATTGGATAGAGAACCGCCTTATCTTTGGTAACAAGGGTTCTGACACTCAGATATCTGAACTAAACACTGGTAATTGCCAATAGCTCTCGGAGGAGTCCTTGAACTTTAGACTTAGGTAAAGACAAGAGTGGTTTTACAAACTGCAAATATTTTATGATATGCAGAGTCATTTATATTTGGAACAAGTAGGCATGAATAATGTGGCTTTGAGGAGATTCTATTAAATTCAGTTTGCAAATACATTTCAAGATACAGGCACACAGGAGGGGTCTGGTATTGGTAATCCTTCAATTCAGGGAATCCATGTATCCTGTTCAGAGAGAATTCTTTCCTTGTTGACATGTAAATGTCATTGCCCTCTTAAGGTCCCAAAGGCAAAGTCGAATTCCACTAAATTTCACCCTGGAAACCAGAGAGTTTATTGGGTTTAACTACCAAGCTTGGGCGAGGGGGTACATAAAAGAGTGTGGATGATCCCAAGGTAGCTACACTTGATAGTCCTCACCCATCGTGGAACCTGCAGCTTCCTCATAGCTGCTCAAATGGATGTCCCTTCTCAGTTAACCACCTACAGCCTGTACACTCTAGCACATTCCCCAGACACCAGAAGCCACATGCAATTAGGGCAGAACTGCCCACAAGTGGATAGGAATCACAGCTATGATCTCAGGTGAGGGTCCAGTGGTCCTCCCCAATGCTTCCTCCTTTAAGGGAATGGGAACAATCAACAAGTCCACTCCTGATGTTCCCCTGTATGATCTGGTCAAAATGGTGGCTGCTTTGCTCCAAGCACTGCATTCTATGACCCATCTCTTGAAGGATTCTCTTCCCGTACCATGGTCTACACTGTTGGTTGATCTGTTCTGTGCACACTTGATTCATTATCCAGTCTAGAGCTGCATCAGAACATCTTGAATGCAGGGAAGATAGTTGGTAGATGGGCCTTGCACCTACAAATGATCACACACAGACACACACACAAACAGACACAGACACACACACACACACACACACACACACACTCACACACAATTTGTTCAACTTTTCCATCTCTCTCTTTGCAGTTTTATTTATCTGTAACTGGCCATCACAGAGTTATGTGATTTGGAATATGATTATTTGGAAAACAAAAATCTTTTTTGTTTGTTTGTTTGTTTGTTTGTTTGTTTTTCGAGACAGGGTTTCTCTTTATAACTCTGGCTGTCCTGGAACTCACTTTGTAGACCAGGCTGGCCTCNAACTCAGAAATCNNCCTGCCTCTGCCTCCTGAGTGCTGGGATTAAAGGTGTGTGCCACCACGCCCGGCCTAACAAATTCTTTTAAATTGAAAGACAACTTCCTAAGGGACTGTCATCTAGATGTGCCCCCTCCCCCATTGTTCACAAAATTAATGGACACACCTAAAAAATACCATAGTAAAAGGAACGAACCAATGCATGAACCCCCACATTGATCAGAATTCAGATTCCATCTTGCCCGAGTTAGAATCAGTACCACAACCCCCCCAAACAATACATGCTAGTTGGATGTGTAAACTGAGAAAATCTCTTTGTTGATGGGAACATAAATTGGTATTGCCATATGGAGAATAATGCAAAAATTTCTTAAAAGGGAAAGGAGGAAAGTGTGGAAATGAGAGAGAGAGAGAGAGAGAGAGAGAGAGAGAGAGAGAGAGAGAGAAGAAGAAGAAGAAGAAGAAGAAGAAGAAGAAGAAGGAGGAGGAGGAGAAGGAGAAGGAGAAGGAGAAGGAGAAGGAGGAGGAGGAAGAGGAGGAGGAGGAAGAGGAGGAGGATAAAGAGGAGGAGGAGGAGGAGCACTGTATGATCTAACAATGCTGTCTGAGTAGCCAAAGAAAGCCAAACCAGCAATCAGCAGACTCAAGGAACCATTGAAGAAAGAACAAATTCATGTCCAAGGATTAAAGCACCCAGCTTATTCTGGAGTCAAATATGAGCGGCCATGGCACAGAAACACAGATTTCAGTCTCCCCAAATACCATGTTCTAATGAGGTAGCATTTTCATGAACTTTTTATAGTAACAGAAGAAAAAAATATAAAAATCAAGACACTTTTTCAATGAAGTAACAGATGAATGCAGCAAGTAGGTGGGTCATAAAGACAGGGAGAACTCTGCTATGGGCTATAGATGCTATCTGACTGTATTCTTAGCCATTTGATTGGTGGAGAATTGGGGTTTTGTGAGTACAGTAAAGATTTTTTTTTTAATTCAAAAGGATGGTAGATCTGGCTTTCTCTGTTAGGTCCAACATAGATAGGATGGGGTTTGCGAGCTAAAGATAGCCCAAGATAAAACATCATTAGGCTCCAGACCTGCAACATCCCTGATTCCACATCACTGGAGTCCCAGTCATTCCATTAGCCTTTGCAGACACAGCTTTTCCCCAAAGATTCTTGTTCACAATACTTACGTATAGCCATGCTTACTGCAACACTATCCAGAAGAGCCAAGAGATGGAAATGGAATACATACACACCCATCAACAGACGAGTAAGAAAACTGTGCTATGTTTATATGTGAAGTGTCATTCAGTCCTAAAGAAGGGCATCCTGTTATCTACAGCAAAACTGATGAAATTAGACGATGGCAAAACTGATGAAATTAGACGATGCTATGTAAGCGAAATACGGCTGACACTTAGAGGCAAGTAGTCTGTCCCCAAGTTTCTTTAGTTTCCATCTGAAAGAATTGGCATGAATGTGAATGGTGACTATCAGATGCTGGGGAAGGGTTGGTGGGGAGGGCACCATGGAAAAGAATACTTCAGTTTGATCAGTACATGCTGCAGGCATGTGTGGAAACAACACGATAAATCTCATTAAGGTGTCTGGTATGATAAAGACAGAGACAGGTTGTCCGTGGACACTTTCCCTCAGAATTTAAAAGCTGGTATATGGTGCAGATTCACATTTTAAACCAAGCACTGAAGGCTGCAAAGCCTTCCATATTCCCACCCCACTATGCAAAGGTAATTAACAGGCCAGGTTCTGTCATTTTGTGCTTTGTAAAAAAAATCTAAGGTGCATATGATCGAATTATGAGTTGGCTATAATCCTGGATCCAAATTATTCATTGGTCTGTAAGTAAACTGCCATTCACAAATTTTTATTGTCTGTGCTTATAGCCTTCCCCATAGAGTCCTCTAGTGTGGAGACTTTAATGACTTTCAAGGGTGTTTTCTATCCATCTCAGAACCCCATCCTTCAGCCTCAAATCACCACCACCCTGAATCCCTATATTAATAATTTAATATTAATAATTTAATATTAATAATTTCCTTCTTTCTGCTCCCATGAACTTCTTAGGTTTATGTTTATTTGTGTGTGTGTGTGTGTGTGTGTGTGTGTGTGTGTGTGTATGTGTGTGTGTGTGAATGAATGTTGCCTGTATAAAACACCCTCAGAATCCAGAAGAGGGTATTAGATCCCCTGGAGCTAGAGTTACAGGCAAGCTTGAGCCACCTGTTGTGGGAGGTGAGAACCCCCAGGGAGAGCAGCATGGGTTCTTAACCACTGGGCTGCCCCTCCAGTCCTCACATAGAAGACAAGGAGCACTTGAGATTTTAGTCTCAGAAAAATACATAGAAGGACAATGAATCAGCTCAGCAGCCTAGGACGCCGAGCCTGACCACCTAAGTGTGATCACCATGTGATAGGAGAAAAATGACTCCTTCAAGGTGGCTCGAGTGCTACACACACATTATTGTGTATATGTGTGTACACATGTGCACACAATAAATGTAATGAAAGTTTTTAATGCACTTGACATTAATATGTGCATATATGTGTGTATATATAATATAGTAATACACTCTAACACACATAAATCTTTCAGTTTTGCATTTTCACTATATTTACATTGCTGAACTTAGCAGTGTGAAACTTCACACATCTTTTTATGTCATCATCATTTGGGTTCCTGCTAAACAACCTCCCACCAAGGTAAACTCATGTCGATTTTCCATCCTTCTGGGACCACTGTAAACATTTGTGCTAGGGCAGTGCTTTGCATCTTATATTATGTAAGCACCAGTCAGTGTAGGTTAGAGTCGGCTGTAACTTCAAAATCACAGCAGCCTGAGACTACAGAGGTTCCTCAATCAGCTATGTTTTATTTACAGTCAAAAGGCAAGACTCTGCTCCTTCTTGTCGTTTTTGTGTGTGTGACATGACACTCGTGTGTATGGCACAACATTTCTGTGTGTGTGACATGACATCCCTGTGTGTGACATGACGCTCCTGTGTTTGACATGACAGTCATGTCAGCAAGTGACAAAACAGTACTAAAATTTTGGCAACGATTGGAGAATCTAGGCTCTACCTCTCAGACACAGGTGTCATTCATTCATAAGTCATTGTCCCAATGTAGCTGTGACTTCCACCCAATGACTGGTGCTAGCACAAACATTTAGCCATAGTAAGGGTTCAGCTATATTTGGAAAAGAGAAAATTCAGCTTCATAACTTAGTCCAAATTTTTAATTTTATTCCAGAAGTCTCCCACCTACACATTGTCACATTTTAGAAAAAGATAATTTTATATGTATACAGGTGCTGTCTGCATATATGTTCGTGTACCACATGCATACAGCACAGGAAGCCAGAAGATGGCATCAGTTTCCCTGGCAGATAATAGGTGGTTGTGAGCTGCCTTGTGGGTGCTGGGCACTGAACCCAGGTGACGTGCAAGAGCAGTCAGTGGCCTTAACTGCTGAGCCATATCTCTAGCTTCCACATTGTGACATTTATTAACACTCTCTTCCCAAAGTGACTACACTAGTTTACACTACTACCCATAAATATTTCTAATTCAATTTTCCCAATTATAAGTAAAATTTAAAGTAGCTCCCAATTAAATATGCCTAAAATAATATCTCATTGTGACTGATTGGCATTTTTATAATCACTCTTGATAAATATTCCCTTATATTCTATTGCTTACATCTATTTCCTATTTGCTATTAGAATTTTCAATATTCTAAATATTAATCTACACTAGCACCTATAGCAGAGATGGCAGGCTGTAATAACTGCTTATGAATAAACAAATGTTCTCACTAGTCAAGTTTAGGAATATTCTTTTAAAATACTTTATGTGTAGCAATACCATTTACATGCTGAATAACACTAGGATAGAATGATACGATAATTAACATTTTACTTTAGATGTATGTGTATGAGTCTATGTGCATGTGCACCACAAGTGTGTAGTGCCCTCCGAGACTGGAAGAGGGCGCTGGGCTCCTGGAACTGAAGTTACAGTCTGTTGGGAGCTGTCCGGTGGATGATGTCATCGATCCTGGATCCTCTGTGAGAACGAGCAGTTCTCTTAACTGCTGAGCCAACACTCTAGCTGTCCTCCCTGCTGGCCCTGTTTAAAGCCCTGCAGTGCCATAGAGATTCTGATACTGAAATGATCCCTTTTGGACTGTCATTTTATTGGAGAACATACTCAGCCACTTGATATTCCATGTAAAATTTAAACTCATCTCATTGAGTTCTATAAAATTCCCAGCCGTAAGCTTTCAATCGATAAACATGCTATAATTTCCCATTTATTAAGACCTTTAAAACTATTTCTTAAGACCTATTTTCTCTATAGAGGTCTTTATACACTTGTGGGGCTTACTTTCGAATCCTTTTACTCCATGATGGTGCTGTAAATGGTGTCATTTTAATTACATTTTCTTGTTTGCTGCTGGCCTGCAGATAAACAACCAATTTCAAGGCACTCTCTGGATAAAACATTCTCGTATCCAGTCACCTTGATGCACATCATTGTAATAACAGGCCTGTAGATTACTTTGAGTGTATATTGCCCAAATAATGACAGTTTTACTTCCTCTTTCCTGATTCTTATGTCTGTCTTTTCATTTTATTGCCCTAGCTAGGAACTTCAATACAAATCGAATGAATTAGTTACATTGAAAACTCCAGTTTCAGGGGCTGGAGAGATGACTCCTTGGTTAAGAGAGCGTGCTGCTCTTCCAGAGGATACAAGTTTGATTCCCAGAACTCATGTCAGACCTTTCACAACTACCAGCTTCAGAGTCTGCAACTCCTTCTTCTAGCCTCCTTCTTATTCACATACATGTGGCATATACTCACAGACATGCGCGTGCATGCACACACACACACATACATACTCACACACTCACAGACATTCACACACACACTCATACATGCACACACTCACACATACTCACACACATGCATGCACACACATGCACATACACTCACACACATGCACACACTCACACACACATGCACACACTCACACACATGCACACACACTTGCACACACTCACAGACAAGCACGCACATATACATACACACTCATACAAGCACACACTCATACAAGCACACTCATAGACATACACACACACACACACACACACACACAAATAAAACTTAAATAAAAATAAGATCTTGTTTTGTACTTTAATTTAGGGTCAATTCTTTAGTACCTTCCCAGGTAGAATGTGACTGTACACAACCATAGGTGTTATTATCTGCTTCCTTTATATTATAAGATAATTGCTGAGAAGCGAGGTGGGCTGAAATTCTAACCTAACTGGAAACAAGTTAGTTTGCCATAGCTTTGCAGCAGAAGATAGAGACTTGGGTAAGAGGCGGTTATTATCCACAACACAAGCAGAACCCAGCAATGCCCATGGACACTCCCATTTCCCTGCCCCAGGAGCCCCAGGGGTGCAGCACAGACAGCCAAGTGTACTTTGTGCCACACAAGTAAGCCTGAGCAACATTTACCTTCAAGTAAGAAGTTTCCTTTAGTATGCTAGGTGGTAAAAACCCTACCACCCACCGTGAAGCAAGGCCCTTTCTCTGTGTGCATCATGTATGCTTTGTGCTCTGAAACCGGAGATCTACCTTAGGTACCATTCTTCATCTGTGCCCCATTTGTGCTCTGAGACAGCCTCTCATAGGACTGATGTACACTGACTCATCAGGCTGCCTGGCTTCCTGTCTCTGCCTCCCTGACACTAGGGAAGCAACTGGGTATCACCCATACCTGGCTTTTTAAAACGTGGGTTTTGGATATTGAACCCTGGTCCTTGTGCCTGTGCGGCGACTTCACTGACTGAGCTATCTTTGTGGCCCAGTATTGGGTTATTTTCTATGGGATGATCCTTAAAAAGATACCGTGAGACCCAAAGTTTGGGGAGCCTCTACTCAGATGTGTCTAAATGCAAGCTCCATTGACCTCAGATCAGGTTTTTTTGATAGCAGATTAATTTATAGCTTTTCTAGTATTGAATTATTTTTTATGCATACCCAAGTTGGAAATGGTGTATCTTTTTGTTCACTTAGTGATAATAAAGAGTCTGGCACCTAGGTATAGGGGAGTCATCTGTTTAAACTGTGTTTTTTGCGTCACTAGGTTTGGCCAACAAAGGTCACTGTTAGAACAAGCTGAGAAATACCCTGTCCCATTGCCTAGGCTCCGTGAGATTGGGTGGTCTTTCCCTAAGAACTCAGTAGAATGCTTTTGTAAAATCTTTCAGGGCTGGTCTTTTCTTTGAAGATTTTTAAACAACTATGACAGTTTCCTGCTAGTTATAAGGGTGCTGTGTCGAACAGAGTAGTGGCATTAAACATAAGGTAAGGGGCTAAAGATAGCCCAAGCTAATGTGGGTCTGAATCTATAGCATTACAGCTCCCCGCCATCACAAAAATTATAATCATTCAATCAGCCTTGCATAGCCTTCAACTCAGGTGTGTGTGTGTGTGTGTGTGTGTGTGTGTGTGTGTGTATCAGAAAGTGGGGGTTCTGGGAACATCAGTCCACAGGACCTTAACTGATATTTGTAGTATATAAAGACTATGTTGTCTAAAAGTTTATAATTTATAAACTATCTTTAAAATATTTATAGTAGCTCATATAGAAGTTACGAATACACTTAGTTATATATCAGTTACAAATGTGCATCATGGCATTTAACTGTATTTACAAAATGCATCCACATTATTTCTTTTGAGAAACGAGGAACCTGTGATTAGATCGGGCACATCATAAAGACAGGAACTGAAAAGCCACCTGGCCCACAGAGGCATCGCCCACTCCACCGAAGAACAAACACTCCCATTTCCTGGTGAGCGACCGACCACAGGAACATGTGGCCTAGATGCCTCAGCACCTGCCCCTCCATCAAACCAGAGTATGCACAGCCAGGGTCTGGCGCAGCCTCTAGCCAGCTGTGAGCAGCAGCCCCATATGACTTGTGCAGCAAGCTTGCTCACAGCCCAGGTGATGTAATGGATGGGCTGTCATGGGCACAGAAGGGAGAGGGGACAGCGTCTTTGTTCTGACTTAGTCATGGACCGTGTGGATTCCACACCTCGAGGCCTCATCAGTGGGGGAGCCTCAGCCTCCCCCAGCAGTGCCAGCATCCTTGTTAAATATTTAAACTTCATTTGCCAGAGCAGCGGGATAGAGGCTTCTATGGAGGGCAATGCCTGGTGTATCAGGGGACATTGTTCTAGCCCTTCCACAGAGCCACATCTTTCAGAAGGCTTTTATTTCCTCCCTGAAATGCTGCCAGGTCTGTGGGGAAACAGGATTGAGGAAGGGGAGTGGGGACAGGGCAGAGAGCACAAAGAGTTAAGATTAGGGAAAAAAATCGCTTGATTCAAATCGCTGCTTGCAGACAACTGGGGAAATACTGGTTCAGTTTAGTGTTTTACAGTTTACAAAACACTTCTACATTCATTCTTAATCCTCTACAGACCTGTGAGGTCTGACTTTTTCAGTTATAAATTAGATACATTTAGCATTTTGAGAGCATTTCTAAAGTTCGACGACAGTTCCCTAGCCAGAGCTGTCCCATCAACTCTGAGCAGCTAAAGCAGCTGCTTCTCCCAGCTGAATCCCACACGCACAGCAGGACTCAGCACTGAATGGAGCTTCTAAGACCCAAAGCAGAGCAGCGGAGACATGGTTCAGTTGGGAGAATACCCACCGAGCATGCAGGGAACCCTGGGTTTGATCCCCAGTACACAAAAATGTCATGCTAGTGAATGCCTGTATTCCCAGCATTCACTGGGTAATACAGTAAAGGCAGGAGGATCAGAAATTTAAGGTAAACCACAGCTATGTTGCAAGTCTGAGGCTAGCCTGAGCTACAAAAGAAAACCCTGTCTTAAAAACAAATCCCAGTAGGCAACTGTTTACCAAAGAAGAAAGAGGATGGAGGAGAAGGGGAGGAGGGATGATGGAGGAAAAGAGGAGAAGAGGGAGGGGACGAGAGGGGAGGGGAGGGGAGGGGAGGGGAGAGGAGGGGAGGAATGAGAAGCTGAGATGGAAGAAATGGGAGGAAGGATACAATGTTTCATTCTTCGGCCTCTGGTGAAGAAGCCCGGGTAAGCATTCAGTGAGCTCAGTGCCCTTATGGTGTGCACAGAGAGGGATCTATGTCAGGAACACATGCTTGGGCTCCCCCTTTCTGGTTTCATATAATCTCTCTTCTCTGAATTCCCAAAGATCACCCCCTCACACAGAGCTTCGGCTGTGTTTCTGCGGTTTTCTAGCACAGATGCCTTTACTGCCTCCTCCATCCTCACCAGGGGAGGGAGACAGACTGTTGCCAACACTTTGCTAATGACCACTTCTGCTGACTAACTCAGTGCCTCGAAATGGAGGTTCACTGCCTTCAAGGGTCAAGGCCAGAAGTGTTGAGAGAAGGTGCTTTAGGATGTCCACGCCTGCTGAGGGCTGAGAGCTCCATCCCCCACACAGCTCTGTGACTACGACATCCCTTGGCTTGCCATAGCCTGAGCTTACACTTACTTGCCTGTGACCTTCATGTGTCAGACCTCTTGCTAACTCCTCTCAGATGCTGTTCCCAGAGGAAAAGAACCCACAGTCTTGAGAACAAGCAAGAGAAACGTATCCTAAGGAATACCATTTCATTTTCTAGCTCCATTTAATCATAGGGAGAAAATAAATTCAAGGTCCCTGGCATTGGAGGAGTTGGGGACTTCCCTATAGCTGGCCAGTGTCTGTTGCAAACAGTTGTCTGAGTCTCCACACATCTCAGGAACTACTTGCAAGGAGACAGTTGTCTGAGTCCAGCCCTCTCAAGGACAACTTCTCCATCTCGCTGGCAGGGTCACACAAGTCCATGTTCCTAGGCCTAGAAACTCCAATCCTACTTCTCCAAATGTTTCCTTAATTGTCTGTTAACCAGTAAAGAATATAGAAATTGTTATCTAAACCAAGGTGTCTAAGTTATAAAACTACATAACGAATTGCCTGTTCTGCTCTAATTACCTCCATGCAGCAGACCTGCTCCTTTGTCCCTTTATCACTCGAAACTCTGGATCTAATGTCTAGGAGAATGAATTGAGGACCTTGAAGCCAGGAGACACGGACATGGCCCAGTCTCCAATAGGTACTCCCTTGCTAAACCCATAACATCAAAATACAATTGGATACCACTGCAGCTCACCTCAGCTCACCCCTCACTTTGTGTTCCCGTCCTTTAAATTCTCCCTTCGGGGACACAGTTCGTATCCCGAACCAGCTGCCTCTTTGAGTGCTCAGAAAATAAAGCTTCCACCTTTAAGCTTCCAAATCTGAAGTGAGGGTTCTCGGCTTCCACCCTGAACCCAGCAATAGTATGGATATATATGGAAAAGGGTGTATTGGATTTCCAGGTTATGCTCCAGGTAGTCTGACATGGCTGGTTGCCCACTGAAGAGGCTGAGAACCTGGTAGCTGCTCAGCCCAGAGAGCTGAAGGTTCAGTAGTTCCAATCTAGCACTGAGGGGCTAAAGGATTTCGGAAGGATCGCTGGTCTGCAACCTGCCTTGGAAGACACTGGTGTCTGGTGTCAATGTCAGGCCTCTTTATATATGAGCTGCCTCTGGAAGGGGCTCTCTACTCTAGAAGAAGATATTCTTGCCCCAGGGAATATTCCCAGGCATTCTTCCTGGGAATGCCTTCACAGAACAGATAGGTCTGTGTGTGTCTTATTAACTTCAACAATAAAATCACATTGATCATTAGGAGTAACCTTCATAGGTGCAGGCCACTGGGCTAGGCAGGACCTGTCTTAGGTCAGAATGGTATTTCATCTAAAACAATCCCTAACTTCATTCCCAAAAGAAGACACGTCCACAGGTACTAAAGAGGGGCCCACCCAACTTAGCACAACTCTCGTTTGGACAAAATGTGGAAACGGTCCTTGAGCTGAGAGTCTTAGGGTGTGAAAACCTACAACAGAACTGAGGAAAAGGAGATGCCTGAAGAAAGTAATTCTAAGAGGGAAAAGCCAGGTGGAAGGGGTAGACAACCCAAATCCAAGGTTGGGAAAGACACTGCGTGTGTGCGATTCCCTTACCCGGAGCCCATGGCATAAGGGTTGCGCGTGGAATAAAGTCTACAGACAGGGAAGATCTCTCATAGGAGCCTCGTTGGCCGAGCTCAGGATAAAGGATGCAGCCAACCTCTTCTAGCCTGAACAGTGAGAGTGTATCGATGAGACGGAAGCACCAAGCTTCTAGATGTCACAATAGAAGTTTACGGGGATCAGAACTTCTTGAACAGTCTGAGTGCTGGCAATACAGGCATTTCCATTATGATAGGGGCTGTCCCGAATCTAATGGAAATGCACAGAGATGGCCAGATATTTTAAGTTACACATACACCATCCTCAATGAACTTGGAGAAGCACAGTGTTGCTGTAATTAGGGGAGGAAAAAAAATAAATACAAAACCACCATTACATTTAATGTTTGCAAAAATGCATTACATTCTGCTTTTAATTCAGCAGACTTTGTATTTCCCCCACGTCAAAGTCCATTTCATCATTTGGCTGCAGAGAGTTTCCGTAATTTAATCACTGCTGGGTGTCTGAATCGTATTTCTATGTTTTTTCTATTCTAAGAGCTGCAATAGATGCTTTCTTATACTCTTGCCTAATGGCATAAGACATATTTTCACAGTGGGATTGAGTTAAATAGCATATACACATTTCTCCTTCAAGACTAATTCTCCTTATTAGGGGAAAGTATACCGAAGGAAATGTCCAGATCTTAAGTGTGTGACCAATGAGCTTTGACAGAGGCACATACCTGCTTAAACATCTCCCATCTACTCCCTATAGAAACGTGTTACATCATTACTTTTCTGTCACTGTGACAAAATATTATGACCCAAAAAAACTTAGGAAGAGAAGGGGAGAAAAAAAGGTTACTTTGGCTGAGGTTCCAGAGGGAGAGCGAACATCATGGTTAGCATGGCACAGTGACAGAACAGGAAGATGACTTGTCACATTCCCATTCACACAGGAAGCAGAGAGACCAGGAAGTGAGATCAAACTACCCCCCCCCCNNAGCCTACTTCTAGTTAGATTACTTCTAAGGCTCCTAAAGGTTCTGCATCCTTCCCCAAACAGTGTCATCAACACCTTGACCTTGAACCTCAAAGTCTCCAGACTTGTGACCTTCCAACATTCATTGCTAAAACTACCAGGCTTGGGTAGCTTGTTACATTCACCACAACGGTCCCCTGTAATGTTGTCCTAACAATAGTTGGAGATGATCTGTCTAGATGCGTACCTGTTTCACCGCTGGGTGTGCTGCTCAGGGATGGCAGAACACAGTCTGTCTAAGATAGGGTGGTTCCCAGCCCATGTTTCTCTGGGTGACAAACAGTGGGGGCTGAGATGGATGCCGTGGTTCTTAAACTCCTGTGTACCAGACGCCTCTGGGGGCCTCAAGGAGTTGAGATCAGTCGTCTGAGAGAGGTCTGGTTGAGAGTCTGGAGGGGTTGAAAGAGAGGCCTTCTCTGGAGAATTTAGGCAAGTTTCTTTAGCCGCCCCCCCCCCCCCCCCCACACACACACAGCAATCCTTAATGAAGGAGCTAGTCCTTGCTTCTCCAAGCTGCTTTATTTAAGTGGATGTAAATGCATACATCTTACTCAAGGTGTCCCAGGGATTAAATACTTTTTGCAGGAAGAAATGTCCAGAAAGGAACGCTCATTGGATAAACACTAGGATAAATACCTCATTAGCATGGAGAACTCTAGGTTTTAATGCTAAATGACCAGTTGTCGTGGACCTCTCTTTGGGTTTCATGGTTACATGTTCCAGGACAGGTAGACCCTGACGGGGAACTGGTTCCAATGTCTGTCTTCTCAATTATGAGATTCCCTAGGGCTTTTGAACCTGCTTCAACCTTACCAGTTTTTCTGTCTGGTGGCATAGTCCACTTGCTCCATATTGGTTCTACCATTAGGAGACACCTTTTGCCCCTTGCCATCCAGTTTCGTGGAAGACACTCAAAGATGACTCATTTACACCTTCCCTCAGAAAGGGTGGGAGGGAAGTAGAGAGAACTCGGGGCTGGGCTTCTGGATAATAGAATTTCCCTCCTGCCTGGTAATTTAGCAACTCCGATACTCCAGGGGGCAGTAACTCTAGAGGAGGTTGGTTAATTACTGCCAGGCTGCAGAATGGAAATTTCCCCAAGACCCTGTTTTCTGGGCTGCATTTCATACCAATTAAAAGTCTAATCCAATGGGACTCTTTCCCAGCAAATTAACATCGTGGACTTTGATGAATGGATGCTTTTAATAGATGGGGTCTTTTGGTGGATTTGATCACAGTTGTATATACTTCCACTCTTCTTTGATGTGGGCAACAAAAACAGGCTCAAGGACAGAGGCCATGGGCACAGTGGGCTTGCTTACTTAAAACACTCACCATGGGTTTCTTCAAGACTGTGTTCATCATAGCTGCCACACAAGCAGCTTTGCTGTAAGATTTCATTCTGTCATGTGGGTCCCTAAGTGCTAGGCACAGGGTTTAGTATCCACGTGGCTGAGATTACCCTGCAGGAGCAAGGGGCCATAGGAGGATCCTACAGTACCCTCTTAGGTTCATAGGAGAATCCCATGGTACCCTCTTGCCTTCTGCCACATATTCCCAGCCCAGATCACATCTCATTTCCTTCTATATAGTGTGCCCATGAACTCTCCAAGTCTAGAGTCTTCTGATTAATAAACAACCCCACCTAGGAACATTTCTACCTTAAGTTATACTCATCCGTAGAACCTCAATAGGACATTGGTTCCTAGTGCTCACCTTGGGCAGCTCACAACAGCCTGTAACTTACAGCTCCAGGGGAATCAGACACCCCATTTGTGATGTGACTCCATTCTAGCTGGAATTGAGAAGACAAATGCAGAGCAAGGGGAGCATGGGCGTGAGATGGTATTTAAGAAATGGTGAAGGGAGAGGGGATGAATAGATGGCTCAGAGGTTAAGAACACGCACTGTCCCAGCAGAAGATCTGAGTTCAGTTCCCAGAACCCACATTGGAAAGCTCGCAATAGCCTGTAGCTCAGGTTCCAGGAGTGCTGATGTCCTTGTCTGGGCTCTGTGGGTATCTGTACTCACTTGTACTCACACCTACCCCTACACAGATAGATACACACACTCCCCACAGTAGCACACAAACTCACACACACTCACACACACATACACTCTCACACAGCACATTACACATACACTTATACATACTCACACACACTCACACAAAGTCACTCACACATACAATCACACACACATACATTTACTCACACACACAGTCATCCACACACACACCATTAAAAAAATAAATATTTTTCTTTAAGGTGGGGGAATGGCTTGGGTTTTGCACTCCTTGGTGTGATCTGCCTCTGGTCCCTAATAAAGTCAATTTGATGTTGGAAGTGCCATAGTAGTTCAAGCCTTCAGGATCCACCATGTACTTGGCCCATGGTTTCTGAATTCAACTTACCCTGTACTGATTACAGAGCAGTGGGCGGGCACACGGAAGACAGTTTGAGCAGGAAGTTGAGATGCCGAATCTTCAGCCCCAAACAGAACGTAGAGAGGGCCAACTAGAAGTGGGGTGAGGCTATGAACCCTCAAAGCCTGCCCTCAGGGACTCATATCCTCCTGCAAGGTTGGGCCAAACTAGAGACCAAGTGTTCAAATTCCTGAGCCTAGATGAAGGCCATTTCTCATTCAAATCACTGCCACTGGTGCTATCCACATGCAGAGTGTGTCTCCTCCAATCAGGCTCCCCACATTCTTACCTTAGCCTGAATGCAGCCCACTGTCTCAGTGAGGGCCAAAGAAAACAATCCAGTAGACTGCCTCATGGCTGAGATGTGGTGAGGAGAAGGAACAGAAACGTGGAAATTAAAGCGCTCTCCTTGATGAAGTCGGGCTGCCCACTCCACTTGGGAGCTTCTAAAATAATTCCCTGGATCAGGTGCTTGTAGGAGCTCTGCCTCACGTTCCAAATGTCAGGACTGTAATTACTTCTCCCTCAGAGGACCCTGACATTTATGAGGGCCAGCTTCCCAGGCTCGGTCTGGCCTCCAGCATCTCAGACAATGCTTGTGGGGGAGGCCCCTTCCCACTTTCAAACACACATTCTCTGACAACAAACATGTGCCACATTTATCAAAACATCTCATCACGAGGGACTGGAAGATGGATGACACAGATCTGCCTTCCTCGAGGCAGCTTGGAGTCAGGCCATTTTCCTGAATCTCTGTTCTATAAGTTTTGCTCACCCTCAGGAAATTCTGTGGAACTTCACCCACTCCTCCCCCTCACATGAGCCCTTTGAGGGTCTGGATGCCAAAGGACTCACCTTGGGGCTATACAGACTTCTCTGTTCATTGCAGCACATTTGTGAAGGGGAGTTGGGGGGGGGGGAGATGGAGAGACTCTGTCGCCATCACTCGACAACCCAGGCAGACCAGGGTATCTGCGTGGCAGAGCCCATCCTAGAAATGCAGCCTCGCCATCATCTAGAAGAAACCATGACCTTGCCACAGAAAGTTTCATTTCTGCAGAGACAAGAGCAGCTGCTGGGTCCAGTGACCTGGGAGCAAGAGGTTTAGTCACCCACCTGTGGGCAGCGGTGACAGTGGACAGAATGAGGGTGTGAGGAACGAAGTAGGAACCTTCGGGCTGCAGTAGACAAGGGATTTTGACAATAGTTTCTGTGCCTTATGTTCTCCTGCTTTAGTTTCTCTCCACTCTCCCCAATAGGCAATGCCTGCCCATGAGAAGCAACATAGTAAAGATGGAAAGAATGTGGCTAATCATCCTTCTAACAGTCATGGATAGAGATGCAACTCGGAAGACCATGCAGCAGCCCCAACTAGATTTTCTTCCCCTAGAATAAGGAGACAAGGAATTGACATTGTGTCTTTCTAACTGTCGTTTATGCCCCGATTCTATAGGAAGTAATTGGAAAATGGTTCCCACCAGTCACTTTAAATGTAGCATGTACAAATCCAGGGATCTTATTAGAAATCCTCCAACGCAGACCTCCTCTAGTATGATGAGTTAAGCAGTGAGTTCCTTTCTGGTCCATTTAATGCGATTTAATTTGTACAGGTTCAAGAATGTGTCTAGCGTGGTCGCGGCCCCACAGAGAATCTCAATTTGTAATATACTTGCTAGACCACAATTTGGGTCTCTTCCCCTTTAGATCTGAAGAAGGGAGCTGAAGTATTTCCTGAGGTTGTTATCTACCTCATTTCTCATGCAAATCCATAACCAGGCTTGCGAGGAGGGGCCATGAGGTTTGAAGAGGAAAGACATCAAAACAACAAACTTGTTTGCAGAGTCTGGGGTTAGAACAGAGTCCTCTCAGAACCAGGGAAGTCTAAAGACCAAGATTAGCCAGAGTCACTTAAGGTTTAAGGTGACAACTGCATCAAACAGCACCCAACTCCCAGCTGTTTCAACAATCTGTAAAACAGAAACTGCTGCTCAAGGTTTCTGGTGGTTCTGCTCACAGGGAAGCCACTCTACAGTTCAGACTCTCTCTCTCTCTCTCTCTCTCTCTCTCTCTCTCTCTCTCTCTCTCTCTGTATGTGTGCGTGTGCATGTGTGTGTGTGTGCATGTGTGTGTGCGCATATGCATGTACACATGTAAGGATACACCTGTGCCTAGATGTACATGCACATGTGTGTGTGCTTGTAAGGGTCAGAGGCTGACATCAGGGGTCTTCCTTAACCATTCCTTACTTTACATATTAAGACAGGGTCTTCCACTTGAACTTAGAGCTTACTCATTTGGCTAATTTGGCTAGTCCATAAGGAGATATCAGGCCACCTCTGCCAGTCCATAGGCTTGACCAAAAGTCACTGTTATTGCAAGGTTTTCTCTTAGGCTCTGGTACCTTCTCTCCCCTATTCCTCCAGGTTTTGAGGCTTAGCAATGGTGCTAGCTGTCATCACTGTGTCCTCAAAGGCCCTGTGATGCTGTGAATTGTACCCCTGCCTTCAATAGTTTTAAGATTTATTTTTTTATTTTTAATTATGTATATGAATGTGTGTCTGCATGGGTACATGTGCATGTGAATTCGGTTACCTATGGAGGCCAGAAGAGGGCACCAGAGTCCCTGGAACTAGAGATACGGGGTGACTGTAGGCCCCTGGTGTGTGTGTGTGTGTGCTGGGAACTGAACTCAGGTGCTCTGCAAAGGCAGTGAACACACTTAGTCACCAAACTCTTTTCTCCAGTCCCTGTCTTAAACTTGCTGTCCAAGGGAAGGGAGGGAGGACACGGAGCCCTTGGGAAATGTCATGGCTTGATGGGGGCAGTTCTTCTGAAGGGACTCATGCCCTCTTGAAAGGCCTCAAGAAGTTGTTTGGCTTCTCTCGGGACACAGAAAAATGTTGACATCAATGCACGGGAAGCATGGGCTCTCACCAAGCACCAAGTATGCCATCTATTGTCTTAAACTTCCTAGCTTCCAGGCCCATAAGAATGTCTTTATGGCCCAGTCAGTTCGGGATGATGTAACCTGTCACACACACGGGCTTCCTTCTCTCAGGCTTTGGACTGAGTTCCTCAGCAAGTCAGTCTCTGATGTAAGTTTGACTGAGTTAACCCCATTTTCCTTTTGGGGCCCCGTTCATCCAAAAATCAGGGGCAGTTGCAGCTGAGCTGCGCATGTCTCAGCCACAGTGCCTGGTCACTGTGTTGTCCTTTCATAGAATCCGGGGGAGTGGGGACGCTCTGCTGACAGGTACCTGGGAGGGAGGACCAGCCTGAGTGTCAGCATCTATGACCCACTGCTTTGGGGGTTCCGTTACTGAGAAGAGACACCATAACCACAGCTACTCTTATAATAAAGGGAAGCATTGGGGCTGGCCCGTAGTTCAGTAGTCTGTTCTCATCACAGAGGGAATCCTGGGGGCACGAAGGCAGACATGGTGCTGGAGAAGGTGAGAGCTCTTCATCTGGATCTGCAGGCAGCAGGAAGAGAGAGCCAGTGGGCATGGCTTGAGGGAAGAGAATGGCAGCTGCTTCCAAGCTCAGGGTGGTCTTTCCCTATCCTCTGAACCAAACAGCTGTGCAAGGATGGCTCTCCTGCTCTTGACACCCTGATAAAAATGCAGATGCATATGTGGGGCCTGTGTGGTGGGGCGGGCCTGTATGGTGGGTGGGGGGCTGTGTGGAGGATGGGGGGTTGTGTGGAGGATGGGGGCCTGTTGGGGGTATGGAGGGTTGGGGCCTGTGTGGTGGGTGGGGGCCTGTGGGGGGTCTGTGGAGGGTGGGAGCCTGTGGGGGGGTGAGCATGTGTGGTAGGTGAGGGCAATGCCCCTGGAAGTCCTACAGATGGAAGTGGCAACATAGCAACCCAGCTCCTCCTTTATTGGAGGGAACTGCTCAGCCTCCCTTCCCAGGATCAGAACGGAGGGCACTAAGAAAAGCATTATACTGTAGTCTTGTTGCCAAGTAATGATTCACATTTATCTAATTACCTAGTTCTCTAGTGCATGCCCATATCACCACACGAGGAGGATGCCCAAGGAGGCTCCCAGGGCCTCTGCCCTCCCGTCTCCGTCTCCAGGTTTGGCTGTTCCAGGAAGGAAGGTAGGAGAGGGCTTCGAGCTCAGTCAGCCACTCATACTCAGTTCATTGTTTCCGGCCAGTCACAGGTTCTGTGATCCACCTCCAGGAGCCCATTATCTATCTCTTAAGGAGGGAACTGCCTTCCCCTATGCTCCCTAGTTGGGAATCCTGGGGTTCTCCCTAATTGGTGGTCCCAGCCTGCAGATTATTAGAACCACGGGGACATAGGAAACCAGGTGCCCAGCCAGAAGGACACTGACATCACACCTACCTGGAGCATTCTGTGACTTAGTGACAGCGATGGGCAGGGTTTAGGGACCTGCTCACTTTGCCTCCACACTCTGTTGGACTGGCCGAGGCTTAGGGAGTAGAGGGTCTGTCCCACCCTGCAGACTCCTTCCACTTTTTCCTGGTCTCACCCAGCTTTCCAAACTCCCAGTCTTTCTTCATGTTGGGGTGGGGAGGCGGTGATCTTGACAGATATAGTCATAGCCTTTAAATGATGGCAAATCTGAAAGTGTGGCATGACATACGCGGGCCAGAGAACACACAACACTCTGCTGATAACTGTCCCTACAGTGTGCTGGCATCAATTCAAAGCTCCCTGGTCGGAGGTATTCAGGGACTCCCCAAAGCCCTGGAAGCACTCCCATTTAGTGTGCGTAGGGACTGTTTCCCCAAGCCGACCTGGCCACTTATTTTCTTAGAAAGAGGTCCGTTCAGCTACTCCGTGGGCCACCAGCCAGCTTCCTTCCCTAGACCCTGGCTGTGACTCACTCAGGCATGTCCCCAAAAGCCTCCTGTTGCTCTCTTCCCTGAGAGGATGCTCCTTCCACGGAACTGCTTAATCACCTCACTTAGAACTGCATCACTTAGCATTAGTGCAAAGCTTTCCTTGACAGTGCTCAGGAGGCTGGGAACTCTCAGAGGCCAGCACGCATGCAGGCTACTAGAAGTACAGTGGCAACCATGTGCAGACAGAATCCGCACGCATCATGTGTGGTGTGTGATGGGCAAATATACCTGATTATAGCTCCCTGTTTTTGTATAGACACTCCCAAATTTTTCAGGGGAGAGCACAGGAGGGCTAAGTGCTAAGTAGCTACACTTCTTCCTCAGCCCGCTCCTCAGCTATTCTGTGCATGTTTATTTCCCCTAACACATACACAGGAGGCTGATTGGCAGGTTCTGACCCCTGCTACCACGGTTTGGCTTCCCTGCAAGCCATCCCTGTGATAGGTCGTGATGCATGATGTCAGTTTAGGTCAGAAGCTATGGAAGGATGGGGAGGAAGGATTTAGGAACTCAACGTCAACACTGGTCCAGCAGAGATTCTGCCAGCGTGGTGGGAAGTTCAGAATCACAGCGGACGCTCACCATCCGGGGCTCCCTATGTGTGCGCCATAGGCTGGGCCTCCAGGGCATCACCTCCCGGTTTGTAACGTCAGTGCTTTAGGTTGACTATGACTTGGGTAAACAGCTTTCTGTGCCATCAGCAAAACTACTGCGGACAGGGAAGGGGATCTTGCTCATACAGCTTGTCCTCCATACATTTGGAATTTAACAGACATTGCATGGGAGGACCTACCAGGTGGATTATGGGTAGGACAAAGGCAGAAGAGGGTGTTTAGTCTCCTCTGTCCCAACAACGTATCTTGGCAGTGGTGGTGTTTTCTCCCAAGAGCTCTAGCATCTGCTGAGTGGCCTCTCTCGAGGCCATCTTTTGTGCTGCCCGCATCATCCAGGTCCTAGCTGGGTAACAGTCTCTCTAGTTGCTGCTCGGGGAGCACTTAAACTTGTCCCACCTCCTTTAAGAGACCCCTTCCTGAGGGACCCTGATATAGCGGCCTCTTGTGAGGCTATGCCAGTGCCTGGCAAACACAAAAGTGGATGCCCACAGTCAGCTCTTGGATGGAACACAAGGTCCCCAATGGAGGAGCTAGAGAAAGAACCCAAGGAGCTGAAGGGGTCTGCAACCCTCTAGGTGGAACAACAATATGAACTAACCAGTACCCCCTGAGCTTGTGTCTCTAGCTGCATATGTAGCAGAAGATGGCCTAATCGGCCATCATTGGGAAGAGAGGTCCCTTGGTCTTGTAAACTTTATATGACCCAGCACAGGGGAAGGCCAGGGCCAAGTAGTGGGAGTGGGTGGGTAGGGGAGCAGGAGGGGGGGCGTATAGGGAACTTTCGGGATAGCATTTGAAATGTAAATAAAGAAAATAATAATAGTAAAAAAAGAGACCCCTTCCTGATTAAATCCTCTTTAGCTAGATCCAATTAAAATACCCCTTGCCCTGTTCTGATTGGTCAATTACTAAGGGAATTTTATTCTTTGCTGCATTGTTCTCTGCTATCTAAAGTTGTGAGCCACTCTGATGTGTTTAAAAAACCTCAGTCTTCTATAATATGAGATGTTTCAAGTACAAGAACAACATACTGTGTGTTTTCAGTCCTGAGAGGCCACCAGCTACTGTTTGTACTGGGGAAGTGTAATATATATTGTGGACCTAACGAGTGTGTGTGTGTGTGTGTGTGTGTGTGTGTGTGTGTGTGTGTGTGTGTGTGTGTGTAAGAGAGAGACAGAGGGAGACAGAGACACAGACAGACAGAGACAGAAAGAGACCAGGAGGGAGAGAAATAGAGACAGAGAGATAGAGACTGAAAGACAGAAAGAGACAGAGACAGAGACAGAAACAGAAATGGAGAGACACACAGAGAGATGCCAAAACAAAGAACAAACAAACACGGGGTTCATTCTGTCGACTAACTACTCCTTGGCAGAGGGACCACCCCTGGAGTATGCCTGATACATCCAGTCTCATGTCATTGGAGAAAACTGATTTCTACTTTCCCAGAAGGTGTTGACTTCAAATAGCTTCTAGGTAAAGTGTGCCACTTCCTCTGGAGGGATTATCTTGCTTAGGTTAGTTGAGGTGGGAATCCCTGACCTCTATGGCTGGCAGCATTCTCTGGGCTGGGCACCTGGGTTGTATAAAAAAGATATTAGTGAGCTGAGCACAAATATTGATTGCCATTTTCTTCCTCAATATTCATGCAGCATGACCTAGTACCTCACACCCCTGCTGCTGTGACTTCCCACCACGATGCACTGTAACCTCCAACAGTCCAAAATCAACCTTCCCTTCCTTGGGTTGCTTTTAAGGAGTATTTATCACAGCAATAGCGCAAGCAACTGAGGTGGTGATGAAGGATCATCAGGAGAAACTAGGAAGAAAGTCCTGGAAACAGGACCAAGAACGAACACTACTTGGCGTGCTTTAGTCAGGGTCCTTCAGAGGGTTGCAGTAGCCTGAACCCCCTGGGGGAAACTCTGGGGCAAAATCTGGTTTCACCACTGGCCAAGGACTGTCCCAGGTAGGTGCCCTCGGAGCCTTTCTGTCTGTCTGTCTGTGCAGGTGAGGTGGCTCTAAGCCTGGGGCTAGCCCTCCAAAGAGGTGTGAGTACAGACTGTCGGTGTCAAAATAGAATCAGGAAGAGATGGTATAGAAATAACACCGAAGACCCAAGGCAGTGGAATAATGAAATGGATGACTAGGATGCATGTGCTTGCCATAGTTCCATGGAAACAGGGGGTTGAGGTGATGGTTCTGTGGTTAAGAGAACTTATTCTTGCCGAGGGACCAAGACAAGTTTCTGGCACCTGCACCATGGCTCAGCAGCCCAAAAATCCATCTCTGTGGATCAGGTGCCCCCTTCTGGCCTCCTTAGACACCTGAACTCACACATACCCTCACAGACTCACACACACGATAAAAAGTAAATAAAATGCTTTCTGAGAATCACAGGAACCAGCCTAAAGTAGCCGCCAAGAAAACAGCACACCCTGGCAGGGGAGGGAAACAGTCTGGCATGGTTTGGTTTGTCCCGTGCACACTCACCAGCGGCTAGAACAAATGAACAAACAAACAAACAAACAAACCTGCCGAATTCCTGGTTCTCCTCTTGGAAAGATGACACTGGAACTTATTTAAAGTTCTAGTTTGCATGTGAACAGAGCTGGAAGTTTGGCTTGTCCCTCCTGACCGTGGACCCTGAAGGGATGGCTGGGTGGAGGCGACGGAAATGGTTGGTGGGATAACACAAGTGGCCATTCACGCGTACCTAAGGCAAGGGGTTGTGTGTATAGTAGCACAGTACATCAAGACCCCAAGAAGCTGCAGATATGATCCTCATGGGGAAATGACCAAAACGAAAAAGCAAATGTTCAGGAAGAGGGACCAGGTTATGAAATCTCAAGGCCCCACCCCAGTGACTCACCTCTGTCACAAAGTTCCACCACACTCCAGAAGAGCACCACAGCTGGGGAGCAAGTGTTCAAACACATGAGTCCACAGGGGCTATTTTATATTCCTACCATGGCATGGCCTGAACTTTAGCACTCCTAAGTCTGGGGCAAACTTTGAAAGAGTTGAATCAATAGCCAGTCTATGATAACAGCAGGCAATTTCAATAGCCTACTTCAAATAGTGGACAGAACCACCCGACAGAGGATCCGTTAGAGAATGGGATTTGAGTAATGAACTAGACCAATTGTGCAGGTGCCAAACACTCATGAGTGCTGGTAATAATCATTTTTCTCAAGTGGATACGGAGCAGTTGAGGACAGAACATGTTAGGCTACACACATCTTAATAACTATAAAAGGATTAAAATCAAACAGAGTCTATTTCCTGATCACGAGGAGACTAGCAATGTAAAGGGTACCTGGAATTAGCCAACACTTTCTCATAAATCAAAGGGGAGAAATCACAATGAAAATGGAAGCTTGAGACAAATGAAAACAAAAGAAAATACCCCAAACTCACGGATGCAATAAAAGTAGTGCCAAGGGGGACATTTTATACCTGAAGCTGAAGCTGAGATTTCAAATCATCAGACATTGTACTCTAAGAAACTAAAGAGAGTAAATATTAAACCTGAAGATAGCAGAAGGTAGGAGAGAGAAATTAGAGCAGAGATAAATGAAACAGGCACAGGACAGGAAATGTTAGTTCTCCGAGGAAGAAATCAGCAAAGCTCTGAGTACCCTAAGAAAAGAAAAACTAAGGAATTAAAGAAGGGTGCAGCGGGTTTTGTAGAAGAGGATCTATAAAAGGATTCTAAGAGTAATTCCCTGCCCCCTCACTGCCATATGAGTTTACTTGGATGAAATGGCTGACCGTCTACAAACTCAACCAAAACCAACTGGTAAAATAAAAGAAAATATAATCACAGGGCCAAAGTCCAGTCTTTTAATTACACCTTTAACCAGCCCCCATTATGAAGCCCTCTATGGCTTCATTTATATTAGCATATAAATGACACTTGCCATTCACAAGATTCAAAGGTTTTAGTGGCCAGAGAGTTGCAAACAAAGGTGAAGACTTTGTCAACTTGGCTAGATTTAGAATAACCATGGCAACTGAACCTTTCCTTCCTCAAACTGCTTCAGTCAAGGATTTGGGGGGTTGTTGTGATAAAATGCCCTGACACCAGCAACCTGAGGGAGAAATGGTTTATTGTGGCTCACAGTCAAGGCTAGAGTCCACCATGGTGGGAGAGTCAAGACAGACAGCCACATGGCACCCATGAGCTTACAGGCGATTCTTCTGGGCTTCTCACGGGGACCTAGCACCTGCTTACACCATGACCTGTCCCCATTGCATTGCCTGCTCCTGGCAGGAGAGGGTGGCATATAAAAGGACTGCCTACAGTCCAGTTCTCTTGCTGGTCTCTCTCCTCTGTTGTGTCCTTCTCTGTCCCCACTCCCCTCCCTCATGGCCCTGCCTCCATCTGTCTATATGTCCATTCATCTGTCTCTATCCCTTCTCCAGGCCCTCACTCCCCTCACTTCTCCCAAGAAAGCCCCTTTATACTAGATCTATATTGCATGGCATAATTTCTTAGGGGATACCTCCTCTACCACTGCTTTATATTTCATACCAGCATCCATAGTCAGGAAGCAAAGGTAAATGCAGTGCTAAGGCTCAGCCCCTTTCTCCATTTATGACAGCTTAGGATCCTTCCCAAGAAATGATGTCACCACAGCTACGATGGGTCTTGTTCTATCAATGAACTGAATTGGCTAAGAGATTGTCTAGTTAATAATTAACACTAACCATCACAATAACCAAGGGAAAAATAAACACTCACGTGCTTGTTTGTCGTTCACTTCAAAGATTACTAATTCTGGAAGCCATTCAGTTAAACAATTGATGCTTCATCTTTGGGACAGATGATGGCTAGCCATGTATATAGACAAGTTATTCAATTAAAAATGTTTATCTGAAATTAATATCAGATTGATCATTCCTAATTTTGCCTCCTCTCTCTCTCTCTCTCTCTCTCTCTCTCTCTCTCTCTCTCTCTCTCTCTCTCTCTCCTTCAAAGTTGAAGACACTAAAATTGGAGAAAATAAGATACTTAAGATTTGCAGAGGCACCACCCTCAGATGCCCAACAACAGCCGTCAGTGTTCTGTTCTGGACCACTAGAGTGTTATATCTAGAGGTCTCCAGACTCTTATCCTTTCTGAATCACACAAGTCTCATTTCTCTCCTCTCTTCTTTACCTAGGGATAAAAGAAGCTTAAGATGTCGGTTGAGCGCAGGCAGCCTTTGCTGGCGACAGATTCCCATTTTCTTTGGTTGCTGGCTTTTCAAGTCATTTCCCCTTGTCCTCGACACTGAGCAGTGATAACATGGTTTCAGTAACAATGTCACGTAGTTTAAGCCTGTCAGGACATTCTTAAAAGGAGAGAGTCTGCCCATTGTCACTGCAAACACCACATTTTCTCATTGCTGTATAGGCCCAGTGAATTGACTCTTGCTCAGCGGGAGACTGGGCAAATTCTCTCCATTGAGGTTCTTCTATCCCACCCCAGCACCTCAGTTCTACTCATCCCTAAACCATTTGCATTTTTACTTCCCCCTTTAGATATGTACATGTGTGTTTGCCTGCATGCGTTTACTGTGTGCCACGTGCCTGCGGTACTCATGAAAACCAGAAGAGGGTGTAAGATCCCTTGGAAGTCAAGTTAGACAGCTGGTCACCCCTGCACAAGTATTACGTGCTTTTAACCTTTAAGCCACCTCTTCAGCCCCCACCATTTATCCTTTTAGTGTCTGTAATAATTTCCTCTCCTGATGGAAAACTTCACTCTATAATAATGCAAGCTGACCCATTCTCATCTTTTCGTCTGCCTACCTAAATCTGGGTAAGGTATCCTGGATTCTGGGGCATAGACACCATTTAGCCTAGTGACCATTTGTTAGAGCTAGCCCTGGGCAGAACAATATGTAGCCAGTACTTCCATCCTGGAGAATGTCAGCCATCTGTATCCCTATTTTTCCTAAAAATCTCATCGTTCAGGCAAGGCAGAGTCAAAGTAGCCGAGAGTCTTTACAGAGACGCTGACTGATATATCTTTCTGTTGTCTTATTTTGACTACAGAGAACCCTGTGGCAAAGACCAATGAACCACTAGGGTCCCAATCCATGTTGGTTCAAAACTCTGCTAGGGTCATCTGACTCAATGCAACAAAGGAAGTGACCAGTTCCTTACTCACAGTGACACTGTTCAATAATTGTTTCTGGAGGGGCGCTACATGCCTTGTAGTGGGACGATAGCTACTTCTGTGTAAACCTGCCCTTTAAAGACCCCTTTAATCGAATTATACAGCAGGAAGCACAAACATAGGATCAGTGGAGGAACAGGGGTTAAGGCTGGCATGTAAATGGGTACCGATGACTTGGAAACAACATTCCTCGCATCCCAGTCTGACTCTGTCCTGAGCTCTGGAAACCTGAGTGACTCTGCTTGTTGGTAGGGATAGCGTTCTTGGCAGGGGATCAGGGAGGTGAGAATAGGGAGGCGTGGGAGAGAAAATCAATGTGTGTGTGTGCGTGTGTGTGTGTGTTTGTGTGTGTGTGTGTGTGTGTGTAATGAGAATGCTATAAGAAGACCTGCTACTTTGGGGGTATTTCTCAGTAGGTAAAAGCATTTGCCACACAAGCCTGATGATCTAATGATCTAGTTCAGTGGCCAGGATTCACAAAAAAATCTGGATACAATTGGATACATCTGCAATCCCAGCAGCATTCCTATGGCAAGACCGGAGGTGGAGAGCAGAGAATTGACTGGACCGTCATGGATCAGCCAGTTTGGAGTGAAGAAGCAGAGAAACAAGAGAAACCGCAACCAACAGGGTGGAAGGTGAGAACTGAGTCCATAAAGTGGGTCTGCTCACTTCGTGTCCCATCGCGTGTGTGAGATTGTACACATGCTTGAGCATACGCGCACACACACAATAACAAACAAAGTATAAACAAATAAACTAGCATTGACTGACTATACCTTTAAATAAAAAATATTTTTCTATTTGTGTGTGTGCGCGTGTAGAGGTCAGAAGTACCTTTCCTCACTGAACCATCTTGCTGGCCCCAGAAAATATTTTATTTATTTGTGATGATTTCAAATATTTACATGTGTAATGCAATTGGTAGGTATTTTATTTCTTCATTTCTGCAGGGGTATCTGTTTAAGGTATCCAGAAAATACTGGTGGCTTCTCGCCTGGAAGTGAAAAGGCCCGGTATTTGCTACCACCTTAGACTTCTCCCCCAGGAAAGGGAGTTTCTAAATGAGTACTGGTGGCCACACATCCTGCTTACCACCCAGTCCGTGCTTTCTTCTGGGGAATCAGAGCCTGTCTGCAGGCGCTCCCCGAGAAGTCCCCCTACTTTCTCAGAGGCAATAGGAAGGGACCCCAGGTTGGCCTCAGGGTGTGATTCTCCTCTGAGCCCTCCGCATGTGCTTTGCCTCTGGGACCTGGACCATGTACCTCTGCCATGCTGATGTCATTTGTCCATGGGATTGATAACCCTTCTAAAAAGGTCTCATCCCTATTAATAAGATCTCTGTGTCGTGCTTAAGTCCCACGTTCAAAACAGTCGAAGTGCCTATTTCTATCCCTTCTCTAGTTTTACTGCATAATGTGAGCGCTGTAAAACCAAATCAATTTCCCCAAGAAATCTGCCAAAAGAGCAACTGAAATTACCAAGCCCATTTCAGTGACACTTGCCAATAACAATACAGATCCTTTTTCTTCCCTGCTATAGGCTGTGCCTTGCTATGTTAGCCACCATTTTAGCATATTGCTAATTCTGGTAAGACCATATTAGGCCTTCAGAGCCTAAGTGTTCACAGTTCTGCCTGCACTGTGGAATTATGTGACTCTTACTCCAATGCTCTGAAAGATATCACTATGCTTAACAATAAATGTTTAGGAGCGAAAGCTAAAAAAAAAAAAAAAGTCCATTTACCACTGGGGAAACACGTGTTTCCTTCCAGTTAGGATATAAACTGCTGGGATACACTGGAGACAAAGGACCCAACCTTATCTTCAGATCCTCTGGCAGATACACAGTCAAGAATGAGGAGTGGAAGAAATGAGGTTTGGAACAAGTTACATTGTTCAAATACAGCTGGATGAAAGTATCCATGTTTTGAACCTCTTTCAGAGTATGGTATCAGCAGATTCCTCTCCAAATCACTTGTGCTAGCAATATTCAACATGAAATGACCCTTTATGGAACATATAAAGCAAAACCAATGTTGCTACCAGGGTGTGCTTCCTGCTATAATGGAGAGGGAATCTGCCCATTGTTATATTATTCATAAGTAAGGAGTGGTCAGGCAAAGGGGCATTGTGCATACTCTCGATGGAACCTAGTTACTAGAAGTAACAAATGTCTATACCATGAGTATTTTTCACAACCTAGTTAAAAAAAAAAAGAAAGAAAAGAAAGAAAAGAAAAGAAAAATGAAAAAAAAAAAAAGAAGAAGAAAAAGAAGAAAACAAAAGTATTTTTAGATTTCCTGTCGTGGGCCTGGAGAGATTGCTCAGTGGTTATGAGCTGTTCTTGCAGAGGGCCTCAGTGTGGTTCCCAGCACCCCTGTGGTGTGGCTAACAAATGTAATCCTCCAAATCAGCTTGTAACAACTACTGAATGCGGAGGGTGAGTTCACACCCTAGAGGAGGCTGCAGACCTTGGGGGGGGTGAGTATGCAAACAAAACCCATGAAAGGCTGGGAAGGAAAGCGCTTGAAAGACAGATTCCATGTCTTCAGAGAGCGATTGGCTGATTGGAATTTGGGTCCTGTGTGTAAAAAACCCAACCGATGCTGTTTTTGAAGAAACTCCATTTTGTGCGAGACCAGGGGCTAAACTGCAATTCCAGGAAGAAAATCACACCCGAGCAAACATCCTATGACACCCCCTCCCTGCTTCTAGCAACAGCCAGGCTACAATAGCAGAACCAAGGTCCACAGAGATAACCTAAGACATTCTGCAGAGAATAGATAACCTGACCATCCTGCTTGTCTGGTGGTTCTGCCCTAGTATTCGCTTCCTGCACATTACGCCAGAAATGCAGTCTTTAAAATATTAACTTGTGGATCAGTATAGAAATCCCCCAAGTTTGCTGTAACTACAATAAAAACTCTAACCCCGTAGAACGGGTTCTCACTCTGACCTGCTGCAATAGGGAGAGTCTGAGAGACCTAGTTCAAGAGCTTGCAATTAAAGACTCGTGTGTATTTGCATCAGGTTTGACTCCTTGGTGGTCTTTAGGGGACCCCCACGACTTGGGTATAACGCTGTAGAATGCTGTGGGTCCAGAGGCTAACCAGCCATTCCTCCCCACTTCAGAATCAGAAGTAACATCTTGTGATAATGATACAAAAGAACCAAGTGTTTTAGACTCTGGATATAGCTTTCTTCTGCTAAGATGCTACCAAGTAGCAACTAAGGCCTACAGAAATGCTGGGAATCTCACTGCACCTGCCTCTCTACTGTTCCCACTGGGTATTTTTAAATTGCCCTGATTTACAATTTTCTTTGTTCGGTAAAACTATTTTAAAAAAAAAAACTTCATGAAACTGCTTCTAAGTTGGAGCTCGGAATTTGGGTAACCTAAATCTGTGGTTCCGGACCCTGTTCACTCAAAATGGTATAAACCATCTCTTATTCTCTGTAAGATAAGATTGTCTGTGCGTGCGTGTGTGTGTGTGTGTGTGTGTGTGTGTGTGTGTGTGTGTGTGTGTGTGTGTGTGTGTGTGTGTGTGTGTGTGTGTGTGTGTGTGTGTGTGTGTGTGTGTGTGTGTGTGAATAGGTGGATAGAACTGCAGTTTCATTCTTTTCTTTTGGGTTTACCAGTTTCTGAACTCTCAGCTATAACAATCCATGCTTCTAAAAATTAGAAGACCTTTAAAAATGTCAAATCACTATTTTTAAAGTATACTTTAGAAAACAAAACATTCTTATTAACATGACTAACACATCTTCATTTTTAGTGAAGAAAGGGGTTTGGTACTATTAGGGAGTTAAGTATCCTATGCTACTTTGTGTAAGAATGTCAAGACTACTTGATTCATTAATATGGTAATAACAAAGAATGCATACAGTTATTTTCCTGTCTCCGGTCTGTCCTGATCAGTCCCTTGACTGCTTTGCATCCAATCACAAGAAGACTTTCAAGATGCCCCATTATTTATTAACCATGATTCATGTGAGTTTTACTATAGCTGCTTTTTCTAAGCTCACCTTTAAATTTTTTTTTTATTTTTTTTATTTTTTATTTTCAACTATGTGTCCATGGGGTTGAGGTTCTTTCTGCATATGAGTGCAGGAGCCTGCGGGGGAGCAGGATCCCCAAGAGCTGGAGTTACAGAGGATTGTGAATTGCTTCCTTTAGATGCTGGGAATTGAACTCAGGTCCTCTGGAAGACCAGCGAGTGTTCTTACAGTCTGAGCTGTCTCTCCAGTGCCATATCTCATTTTTGATGACCCTTCCCCTTGAGCTTTGATTCCTACAAATAACTATGACCCAGAGACACATGCTCAACTTACTTCAAATGCTATGTTTCATGGAACAGAGTGAAGGAATTCATAGCTCAACAATTCAAAGCACAATGAAGATATTGCGTAAGTGGGTCACAGCAAAGCTGAACTATCTACTATAGGCTTCAAATGCTCCCTGATGGCATTCTTTAGCCTCTGAGTTAATGGAAGCTTGCAGTCTTGTTTGTGCCGTCCAAAAGAATTTACCTAATAGCCACAATACTAGGTCAAGCACAGAAATGGCTATGAAAGATAGCCAATATAATTAGGCCCTAAACATGCAACATTCCAGCTCTCCTCCAACAAATTGTGTGGATCTCCACTTCTCTAGTGAAGTACCTACGCCTCTGGGAAACTCTTCTGGTTCTATCAATTGGGCCAGTATTGATGAATCTGCCATGAACATCATTGATAATGGAAGCTGATTACTTTCATATAGTTTAGGTAAAAGCTCAACCCCAAATCTTTGTTTACCTCATCTGAGAATAGAGTAGAAGTTACTCTGTGATAGGCAGAAGCCTCAAAGCCTTCCAGACTTGATAAATTTGATGTGATATCATGACCACTTAATTCCACCAATAAACTCCTACAAACTGGAGTTCATAGGATTGACAGATACGGTCATGTCACAGATTCTTGCGAATCCAGCTGCATGGTTATCATAGGACAAGACAACTGATGATCAGGACTGGTCGGTCAGTGGCAGAAAACACAGGCAGCTACAAAAGATTGATCATTTCATCCAAGAATTTATTTTATCTTATGTCCGTAGAGCTGGAGTTACAGATGGTTATGAGCCACTCAGTATGGGTACTGAAAACCAAACTCAAATCCTCTGTAAGGGCTGCGATTGCTCTCAATTTCCGAGCCATCTCTCCAGCCCCATAGATAGAAATCTGATTAAAATCAGAAAGTTATATAGGCTAATAGGATGACTTGAATTAAAAAAAAAAAAAATCCTGGAGAGTTTTAATGGGCTCAAAAACTACCACAACATTTTAAAGCTCAGTTCTCATTCAGGGAGTACAAAGGGTACATATCAGCTCCCCGTGGTGGCTTGGGTTAGAATGGTACCCATGCTCATAAATTTGAATGCTTAGCCCACAGCTGGTGTAGCTGTTCGGAAACATTTAAGAGGTGAGGCCTTGTTGGAGGAGGCTTGTCACCCGGGGAGGGCTTTGAGGTTTCAAAATTATAAGCTATTCCCAGCCAGCATTCTCTGTCTAATGCTTGTGGATCAAAATGTAAGCTCTCAGATGGCACTCCAGAGTCAAGCCTGCCTGCCGCCGTGCTCCCTGCTATGATGGCCGTGGACTGTCTGGAACTGAATGACCCAAATAAACTTCGTCTACAAGCTGCCTTGGTCATGGTGTCTTATCACAGCAGTAGAGAAATAAGACACAGATCATAACTGTCTTTCTCTTCAACATAGAACTTCAGTTTGCTTGGAGAGAAAACATGAGAGTCAGTATCAGAAAAGGCTAGAGAATGGAGGGTTGAAAGGGTTATTTTTCAGGATAGTCAAAATTAATATCCTCTAAACTTTTGTCAATGTTCTATTTTGAATATTTCCTTTTCACTTAGATAAAAAATATTGAAAAGCATTGAAATTTAGAAAATTACCCAGTTTATCACTTACTTATATTTTAAAATTTTTAATGATAAAAGTTCAGCTGTTAAGAGTACTTGCTGCTCTTGCAGAGTTCCCAGTATCCACGGTGGCTCACAACCATCCGTAACTCCAGCTTCAGAGGATGCCCTCTTCAGGCCTCTGTGGGTACTGCATGCATGTGGTGCGTATACTTGCATAGGCACACACAGTTAAAGTGGATTGCTCATTCATGATCTTTAATTCTATTACCTAGAACTTAAGTTAATTTAGGAATATCAAGTATTCCCCATTGAGAAAACCAATGAAGCCAAAATATCTTTAATTAGATTTCCTCCACTTTCCCAAATACTTGTAAGTTAAATTACCGTAATTATCAAACATAAAAACAGCTGGGGCACCAAATGGCAAGATTTTTCTCCAAACAATTCTTATTTCCTTGGATCCGTGGCTCACATTTTCTCCTAAAGACTCTCTGTGTGAGCTAGAGATCCATGCTTCACACTTATGTGATGCTTTCAAGAGTGGCTCCCTGTGGTCATTTCTTCCCACTGTGCCTCCAGCTTGCCTTGAATCCTTAGGAAGGCACTAGTCAACACTTATTTGTATGTATTGTGTCCTGACTGACCCAGAGAAGTTCCTTCCATGCAGAAACAGGATGTGTTTTGCTAGGCATCCTTATGAGGTCGTTACATACACATCATGGGGTAATCCCTAGCCTGCTGGGTTGGAGGAAACAAGTGCCTCTTATCTTCAGTGTCTTCATAATAAGGCACAATACAGTTCCTAAACCAAAGGCATCACAGTTGCAATAGGCAGGAGAAGGCACAGAAAAAAATATGCAGAATCAGATAGCGGAGGAACAATAATAGAATGAATGTCAGAAAACAAGAATTTTGAAAAGAAAATCTGAATGCCCTGAAACTGAATGCTTATAGCCAAAGAGCTGAGAGTAAGTGTAGGGACCACTCAGTCCCAAGAGGAACAGTATATCCTCTACCCCTAAGGCTCATGGGACATGAAAGAAGAGGGGGAAGAGGGGACAGGAGCTGTTCAGCAGAAAGGCACCTTCTGGACATGACATGGACTCACTTGCTGCTGTGATTATCTGCGCAAAGTTTGCCATCTACACCCAGACAAGTAACTAAATCCAGAGAGCCACACATAAAATGATGACGTGAACGTAGGAGAGGACTTGTTGAGAAGTGTGCCACTTGGAGAAGGGAATGGTGGCGGAGCTCATTAAAATTCATGATGTGAGTGTAGGAATCTGTCCCGATGATGTTTAAAAATTACAATGTGTATGTTAAAATGAGCGCTTTGAAACATATATATCGAAACAATAGGGGATCCAGGCAACCAGCTCAGAATAAACCAGTAGACCATCAACCAAACCACTGGAGCTCTACAGCCCAAGAGTTCAGTGACATAAACCCCAAAGTGCACGTTGTGCAGTTGTAACTTCAGGAGCCTGAAATTGTCAAAGCAAAACTGATTCACACCTCAAAGCAAATGAGAGCTTGTTCGAAAGTTAAATGTGAATTCACTCTCTTACGTGACCACAGCTTGAGACCACAGAGTCAAGCTGTCACTAATAGTATGTTCCAGCATGGTGACAGTTTCATGGAGTTGTATACTACTAGAAAGAGGGAAGTCATAAAATCAAGTAAATGGTGGAAACATCTGGTAGGCGAGTTATACCACAGCAGAGACATAAAGGCCTCATACTATCTTAGCCTCGGGTAGAAGTTTGTAGTCATAGTGGAAAGAAGTTTGTTAGTATAGTGGAAAGGGATTTACATACAGTCATAAACAAGGTAGCTCAAAGGCAAGGGTGGGCAATGCATGAGAGGGTAGAATAGGTCATCTGACTCGGAACTTGTAACCTTCCAGACCTCCAGTCACATAACTTCTAATCAGGCAGCCTTGTAGGACCTTTTAAAGTATGGCTTTTCTGGAAGTAAGGGACAGTGATAGGAGTCTACAACTCATCTCAAAGCAAAGAATGAGCTGAAGAACTGGATATCCGAACCAAATACGGTAACAGCAAGGAGGGGTGGTAAACAGCCTCTTTCTTGATAGGTGCCAGTCAGAAAAGATCTGGTCGGAGACTGTTAAAGCAAGGCTAGGAAGAGGAGCGGCAGCTAAAGGGAACAAATCAAGAGAGCTTGCAGAGGTCAAGACGGGGGACATCGGGACATCGTCCAGGCTGCTTCCATGGATTCCACCACTCTCCTGCTTTTTTCCCCAACATTTTTTGATTATTTGGAAATTTCATATCATGTACCCCTGTCACACTTTCCAGTCCTCCCATGTCCACTCCCCCACACTTACCATGTCTTCTGCAAAAGAAAAAGAAGGAAAATAAAACAAAAAATAAAACAAAAACAACAACAACAACAACAACAACAAACCAAGTCCATTTTCTGTTGCTCATATACACGCTGGAGCGCAGCCACACTTCCAGTGGCCAAGCCCCCTTAAGGGAAACTGAGGTCTTCTCCACCTGCACCCTTGCCCAAAGCCATCAGTGGTGGAGAGTTATACATCAGCATTCCTGTTACAATGTTCAAGAGTTCTCTTTGTGTTTTCCTTTTTAGGATGCTGCTTTGGGGCGGGGGCAGTGTGAGGCAGAGGTAGGGGTTGTCACGGAAGCCTTCTACGCTTCCCCTCTCTTGCATGTACGTCTATCTGCAGCTGTCAATACCACCGCACGAGTAGCTTCCTTGCCCATTGCACTCAGTGGTAGCCTGGAGCCTGGGCTTCCACATGGCTTCTGGCAAAAGCATGGATCGTGGGCATCCACATGCTCTCCAGCATCAGTATCAAGGATCTTCAAGGTCCCTGAAGGAGGTCCAGTTCATGAGATGAACCATTTTTCATCTTTAATATCCCGTCACTGTTAAGAACCAGGGTGATTGCTGCCCACTGCCACCCTGTCAGCTCTACTCAGCAAGGACATGTCTCCACCACAGTGTTCTCTCACACCCAACACCATTACTGTGTCTGAGTTCTCCCTTTCTCCACCGTGCAAGCACCGCCCCACCCCTCCATCTTTCTCCTACCTCGCTACCGCATATTCCTTTGTCATAGTGGCATCGGAAGCTGTGGTGTGTCTCACAGTAGACCTGTTTACCCAACAGCTTTACGTGTAAGTTTTCATTGCAATGAGTCATTGGTCTGGCTTAAGGCCTCCCTGGACCCTTGCTGGTACTCTTGGATATCCTACTGTTGCCCAGAGGAGAACATGGAGGTCCTGCAGCTCTGTTCTGCAGGATCGGGTCCTTTACATGGTCCAGCAGCCAATAGATTAAGTAGATGTTGGGGTGGAACAACTCAAAGCCCTGGATCTGGAACAGAGTGGTAGATGAGTTGGTCATCCCAGGCTTCCGCCAGACCATCCAAGGCAGGGCCAGCCCTCCTGCCATGCTTTCTATACAGACAGCATCGGCTCACTTCTGCTTGGTCAGACTCGGTCAATAGTAGAACTTGCTATTTGTGCGTGTTACCTAGCCTGGAATCTTGAGGTTCACTATCACCATCAAGGTCTACATCTGCCAGCTTCTTCTTGGTCCAGGTCAAATTTTCTTGGAGCAATCCAAGCTGGATGATTGAGTGAAGAGGAGAGACATGGGTGGATCTGATCCCTGGGGGCCCCACATATGACTGTTTCAGTAGTAATACTCAAATCAGAGAGCTCCTGCTGTGTTTGATGAAGATTCCCTGGCCTGGTTCAATGTCTGACTTCTATATCTGTCCAACCCAAACCACCCCCTTTCACAGGTGTGATGTCTCATTCCCTAAATATCAATGGTAGTTACCTTGGGAAGAAAAGAACCCTTAACAGGCCACTGTTGATACTGTGCTTATAAGTGGTTATTCTAGATTTCTTTCATCTCAGCCTTCATCTGTAGGGTCCAGATTACTGTTTGATGGCAAACCCAGACACCATCCTTATCTTTAGAGCTCCCCTATATGAGACCTGGTTAGCAATCTTTTTGCCAGACCATGGCTACTCAAAGGTCTACTTTCCACCTTCCATAGGGGCCTGAGTGTTATCTAGTGAACCCCAGGAAATCTTCTTCTGCGGTTCATGTGGCAGCTGGCTTGACACTTGACTACCAGCATTCCATCATGTACAATTTTCATCTTTGCTAATTTTTTTGTAAGATGACCTTTCAGGACTAAGTTTGGTGGAGTTCTCTTTTAATCCCTTAGTAAAAATATATCCTTTTTTCATTCCCCATATCAGAATCCAAAATATTTACGACTATGTCAATGAGACTCAAGTTTCCCATGTATGTCCTTCCAAAAGGTAAAAAAAAATGTCCACCTCTAGTTTTCTGTGCTTGGAACAGTATCCATATTCTACCTACTGGTCACATCGAATGTTGGCTGTTGGTTCAAGTGACATGGACATTTGAGAGAGCTAAATGTCCAAGGCCGCAAGGCTGATGAAACAGCTTTGGACAAGGGGTGGTCCTTGGGTGTGTAGGCCAACAGCCTCTGGCACCCTCAGCAAAAGCAATCATCTCTCAGATTCCACATTGGCTCCATCATCAAGCACAATGATTCCTGCTAGAATCATAGAGCCAAGCTGAACAGGGGACTGAGGGAGAGACCTACTCCACGTTTGAATAGACAGGAAATTCCTTTGTTCCATCCAGACACAGTGTCTGAGACTGGCTCACAGATGTAGCCTCTCTTTGGTCTTCCATACTTCTTTAACTCTTAATTTGACCTACAGATGAAGGCAATGATGTAAGCTTACCTTCTAAGTCTGTCCAAGCCGTTCAGACATTCAGAAATTGATCTGACCACAAAGTTGGTCCACTTTGAACATCTGATGGTCCCCAGTGAGTCTCCGCATCCACTAACCACAAGGTCTTATTCTACTAGAAAGGTTATCAATAGTTTGGGTCTTTCATATCAGGAACATGCAGAGCATCACACCAGAACAATTGATCACTGTTCATTTCCCAGGGTATAGTTCCTCAGGAAGGACATACATGCTATTACACTGTGGGGATTTCTTTAAGTGGGCATTAACTCAAATTGAAGACTGGAGGGCAATTTCCCATTTTAGTCATTTGTTATCAGACGCCTCAATTTAGTTTCTTCCAGTACTGCTTCGTATTTAAACACTGTAGATAAGCATGAAATGTTTCCTGTAGCTGTTTGTGTTTTAGTGCTAATTATGTTCCCCCCCCAAAACACTGTTTGCATGGGAACATGCACGTGTAGCTTCGGGGAACCTGCCCCCCTGTTGGTTCTGATTGGTAAATAAAAATACCTGTAGCCAATGGCTGGGCAGAGCAGACCGAGGTGGGACTTTAGGATTCCCAGGCATGGGACCAGGAGGAGGAGAAGGGAGAGGAGACCTGCCAGAGTGTGGAGGAGAGGAGAGACACCATGCCTGAGAACAGTGCAGTACAGAGACGCACGGCCGCCATGTGAAGGAGCCAGGAGTTGGGCAGCCCTCTGGGTCCAAAGCAGCCAAAACAGAAGGAAGAATTACTAAGGAATAACTTGGGATTAACCCTGTGGCGGTTCGGCAGGGGCCCAGCTGTCGAGCAGTTTAAGGCATATTAAAACATAAAGGCTGTGTGTGTTTCATTCGGGAGCATAAACCATGGGTAGTGAACCCGCTGATGGGATGTATTAATAAACCTTTTGATCCAAGATGGGTTACTGTCTTAGTCAGGGTTTCTATTCCTGCACAAACATCATGACCAAGAAGCAAGTTGGGGAGGAAAGGGTTTATTTAGCTTACATTTCCATACTGCTGTTTATCACCAAAGGAAGTCAGGACTGGAACTCAAGCAGGTCAG
>NC_034607.1:16918178-16959230 GCF_900095145.1 Mus pahari | reverse complement strand
AAAAAAAAAAAAAAAAAAAAAAAAAAAAGCAAGATCAAGGCAAATTATACTGAATAAGCTCCAGTTAAAAAGAGTGGAGATCAATAAAAAATATTGAAAAATCATTCTGTTATTTGGAAGATAAGAGACTCATTTATAATATAATCCATAGGTCAAAATACAAATTTGTGGTGAAAACCAGAAAGCATTTTTGGTGCAAGGTGCTGTTTTTGTTTCCAATGTAGGAAACCAAGAGAAGACTGTCGTCTCCTAGCAGAGAGCCAAACACTCTCAACAACTCTAAATTCCTTGAGTGGATAAGACAGTTGATGTCACTAAATAACTTGCTGGAATTAGATTTCAAAGAGCATTAATATCCTTGGAGGAGGTGGACATAACCTAGCTTTACTCTTGTCATGAAATCAGCCATAGAAATCACTGAGGAAAATTTAAAGGCATTCTTTTTTGTTGTTGTTGTTGTTGTTCTGTTTTTCGAGACAGGGTTTCTCTGTGTAGCCCTGGCTGTCCTGGAACGCACTCTGTAGACCAGGCTGGCCTCAAACTCAGAAATCCGCCTGCCTCTGCCTCCCAAGTGCTGGGATCAAAGGTGTGTGCCACCACTGCAAGGATTAAAGACATTCTTCAATGTCAAATGCAGACTGAAGTGTGAAGCTACTAGGGGTAGCTATTTTTCATTTTGCCTTAACAAAACTTCTTGACAAGAAACAATTAGAGGGGGTAGCATATATCCTGCCTTAGGGTCCACAAAAGGATCAGCCAACATGGCAGGGAAGGCGTGGTGGTAGAAACCTCCCAGTACGGGTTCTTGGAAACAACTTGGGTCCTTTGCAAAGATCTCTTAATGCTGGACAGTCTCTCCAGCCTGGAGCTGTTGATTTCTTAACATCTACCGTCGGACAGCACCTCCCACCCTCAGGATAGCTCACCTGTGTTAAATTCCCTATGCGAATACACCTGGTTACTCTGTTGTCCCCGAGAAAGCTTTGGCTGATGCAAAGGTTCATTTCCTAGAGAATTTCTAAAGGGAAAAGGAGGGCTGTCTGTTTCCCAAAGCCACCACAGTCTGATTAACAACTAGAACAGGGAAAGTATGTGGATCAGCACCGTCAGTTAATGTGGACCCAAGAAGTTTAAACATATTGGAAAGCCAAGCCCAGCGATGCAGCAAAGGAGTAGCAGATAGGGACCCAGTAGGATGTCTCAGAAATGCAAGGTAGATCAATATAGGGGGAGGGGATCAATAACTTACTCCATTAACACAGTAAGGCAAAACCCACATCTCAGATCTTATGCAAACATTTATAGCTTTTCAAAGTCATGAATAGATAAATTTTGTCAGGTTAAGATATCGAAAGGAAATTTCTAGAACTTGATTTAAGGAATCCCCAGAACTGCCTGACCCCCGCCTCACCCTCTTATGATGATTCATGGAAAACAACCCAGTTTTGTCAGGAAAGTATTATTGCTTGTGCTGTTATTTCCCTCATTAGAACTGTGCCCTGGCCATCAAGTGAGAATAATGCTCATGTTGAAAGGATAACTGTTTAACTATAATTGCATCCCAGGTCCAAGGTTGTGCTAACATTTACTGTAAATGTCAGTGTTTGGGGGATGAGGAAAAGTTGATAAATAACGTAGCCATGTTTTGGTTGAAGTCCAAAAGATGTGCTTCGGCCAGTGCTGGGAGATTCCTTAGACAGATCCCAGTGGTGAGTAGCACAGACAGACCTCTGCCTAAGATCACAGACACCTCCTATCTCAATGAGGGAGGGTCAGCAATGACTTCCAGTGTCCATGCACTAAGGCAGGGAGGGACCTGGTATCACCTTAGACTTGGCTACCCATCCCTTAACATGAATGAGCACACATACTGTGCCTCACTGGTTACCAAGACTAGCTTAGTGCTAGTCGTTTGCATAGCCAGGCTCACTAGATTTTAGCTCGGAGGTATGCTTAAACAGAGAGGAGAGAAGCAGTTGGTTCTGAGCTGAGTGACCAGTTAATAGCCAATTTCCTGGATCTAAGACCTGCCATTCATCAAGCAAAACATCCCTATTCCATTGGAATCAAGGACCTGTGGTAGGCTCCTCACTGTGTCCAGCCCCCAGAAGAAGCTGCTCTCAAATCTATAGTCTGATACTTTGTGCCTTTCTTGCTTTATTCTTTAGTAATCTTAAACATGGGGGGACAAAAGGGTAGCTTATGGAATTGACTAGACCTATAATTAAACTCAAGTATTTTGTAATGTTTTTCAAAAACATGTGTTTTCAAAAAGACAAGTATTTAAGGTTATACATTTACCTGTGGGTATTTGATTTATTCTTTGACCCAGTAATTATGAAGCAGAGTATTTTAAATTAACAGGGTGTGGGAAACTATTTGAAATCACGTTCTCTTTTCTGCATGGGTATGTCATTTCAGCTTTTTGAAATTTGATATTCTTTGGCCTGGCTTAGAATTGATTTTTATTCATTTTTCACAGATGCTGAGGAAATGTGTGCCCGGTTAACAGGGTCCAAAGTTTAATGTGTAGTTATCAATTTACCACAAATCTCCATACTTTTTCCTACTCTGAAACATCAGATAGGGGAAGATCCGAAGAACAGTAACTGCTTGACCTAGTAACTATATTTCTAAATCTTTCCCAGAATATTTCACATTCTTTTTTTTTTAAGGTGACTATTTTAGGCTATTCATTTAATGTTAAGAAATGTTAAGAACCAGGTGATCGTCAGAGAAAATGAGGCAAACCAACAACAGCTAGAAACCATGAGCCATGGTCAATCTCAGAGTGTTAAATTTAAAAAGATCTAGAGCAAGCCCTTCATGTAAGCCCCTAGAGCACAATGTACCATGTAAATGTCACTTACCACATACCTGAAGCCAGGCCACTTTGCCCTGTCTGTGATGGTTAATGCCACAGCAGCCACAGATAGATTTTTGTAGACCCAGCACACACCAGACCCATCTGATTTTGTAGCTATTCCATTGATGAACTAAATGGCGCTATGGGCACACACAGCCACCTCTGTCTCCTTTAGGAGTGTCAGTGATCCTCCCCATATTCTTGGGGTGTGACTTGGCTTTTCCATAAAGATATAAAAGTGAAACTTGTGACAGGAATGGGCAATATAGATAGCAGTGAGGTAGCTATTTGATAGATCTACAATTTAGACACGTGGAACTGGTCATTTAACTCATCTATAATTGACTGCTGAAAGATGAGAGATAAACACATAAAATTTTACCTCACTTAAAAAAAATAATATGGTGTCTATGTGGCTCCAATAAGAAAAGGCTGGCTTGCTAGCTGGTGTCGTTGATAGGTGTTTGTTATGCAAGCAAGAGGTTCAGAGCTCAATTCCCAGAGCATGCATCACAGAGCTGGACATAACATGTGGTTGTGGTCCCAGCCCCGAGGAGGCAGAGACAAGTGTTTCTGTGAAGCTTGCTATCCAGCCAGCCAGCAGAGCTTAATCAGCAAGCTCCAGGTCCCAGTGAGAGATACCGCCTCAAACACAAAGTAGGTGGCTCACATGGGATGATAGCTGAGGTTAACCCCTGACCTCTGCAGGTACAGGAGGGGTCATTCTTCATAAATGAATTATTAAGAACCATTTGAAAAACTTAAGGGACAAAAAAGACACAGCTTGGAAGGTTTTTATGGCACACATAACAAAATTAGCATTTAGAGCGTCTGGCGAGATCCTGTAATTCACAACGTAATGTGTCTGACAGGTTTATACACCCCCCACCCCCACCCCCCCGCCAAACACACACAGCCAGGCTTCCAGTTGAGGGGTTGAAAGATCTCATAACCTGAGCAATGTTCTTCCTACCTCAGCAAACAATGCCTCTGATTTCTCACTGTAGATGAGTTCTGACAGCTCTGTAACCATTTACACGGGGTCATGAAGTATGCACCATCGCCGATCTGTGTCACCACACTTTCCTGTTTAGTTTCTCAGTCCTCTATCACCCACACACAAACACACAAAATCAATTCTCCGCGCATAGACCAAGCGGAGGGAATTTGCTTTGCTGATTAGACCTTAAGAGATATGCCAATGCTAAGTCAAGTTTACATTCCCGGAAAAAGCTTATGACTTTCTACTTTGTATTAACAAGAGGTCGTGCTTGTATTTTATTGATGAATTTTGCATCTGGGTGGGTGAGACTTGTCCTGTCCCCCACCCCCACCCTCCCACCTCCACCCTCCACCCCCACTCCCCACCCCCACTGACAGTCGTCTTCCAAGTTGTGCTTTTCCTTGCTCTTAAATTCTTCAACGAGTCCTCACTGTTTATCTTTTATGGATGATGCTTTGCCTTTCCTTCAGGGTATGTGTGCACATACCTGTGTGTGTGTGTGTGTGTGTGTGTGTGCGCGCGCGCGCGTCTGTGGAAACCAAAGATCAATGGCTTGCCCTTAGTTTATAAATAAAGTTATGTTAACGTTATCATGGTTTATTAAACTTCTCCTCGCCTTTACTCTGGAAGGTGTTGGAAAGGAAGATTAGCCATGAATCAGTTTGAGCCTGACTTAATTTCTCTCCTGGCTATAGAGAAAGCTTCATGGCTATTTGGTAAATTTCTCCATGGAAACTTGCTCATTTCATCCAAGTGATAAGGATTATGGACAAAGTGACTTTCAGTTTTTCAAGCCCTTGACTTTCCTGCTTCAGGCTCCTGGGTGCTGAATTCCAAGCATGTTCTATCATGCCAGTACAAATCCATGCAAGGTCCTGCTTCCTTATAGGATTATTTTAGAATGGCTTAGTTTGAATTTCGCTTTACAGCAGATGCTGGGGAAATGGGCAAACAGTGAAGAGGAGCCAGGGAGAAGCCAACATAGTATGCAACAATAGCCACGCACTCACCAGTAGAATTAAACTTCGGGGACAAGTTCTCAAGCTATCCCATTTAAGGACGAGCTCAGTTACTGTGACGGTTTGCACACGCTTGGCCCAGGGAATGGCACTATTAGGAGGTGTGACCTTGTTGGAGTAGGCGTGTCACCGTGGGTGTGGGCTGAAGACCCTCATCCTAGCTGCTTGGAAGCCAGTATTCTTCTAGCAGCCTCCAGATGAAGATACAGAACTCTCAGCTCCTCCTGCACTGTACTTGCCTGGATGTTGCCATGTTCCTGCCTTGATGACAATGGATTGACACTCTGAACTTGTAAGCCAGTCCCAATTAAATGTTGTCCTTATTAGAGTTGCCTTGGTCATGGTGCCTGTTCTCAGCAGTAAAACCCTACCTAAGGGAGTTACTTTTCTGTTATAAAGCACCAACAAAAGCAACTTATTGGAAAGGGGGGGTGTATTCTGGTTCATATTTCAAGGGCATAGTTCATCATATTGGGAAAAGTCAGAGGGGCAGGGCCTAGAAGCAGCTGCTCACGTCACAATCTAAATTAGAAAGTGGAGAATGAATCCTATTGCTAACCACCTAGCTTTCCCCCTTTCTATGCATTCCGGGACGAAGCCCAGATAATGGGGTTACCCAGCGCGAGCAAGTATTCCTACCACAATTAGCCCGACTAAGACCATCCCCCACAGGCATGTCCAGGTGATTCAGGAATTGTCAACCTGACAATAAGCATCACCAATCACAAGGACCATGGTACTGGGATATTTGTACCTGTAGTCCAGTCCATCACTCAAATCTGTTCCAAAGACTGAAGAAGACCACACATCATATTTAGCCAGACCCACACAAAGATGAAAGGGCTTTTATCTGGCTTTTTTTTTTTTTAAACTGGGCAGGCATTCAAGACTGGCAGCTGACATTAACCTACGCTCGTTGATGAGGTGAGAATCGAGAGAGCTAACAGAGTTCAGCGCACTGATAGTTTATTACGAGATGACTATTTGGTTTTGTAGACTCTATCATTCCACTGTATTTCAAAGGCATCTGCTCGCTTGTATTCTATGTCATACATACACAGCATCCAAAGAAGCAGGGAAAAACAAATTTGATGGTAGGAAAAAAAAATATGGATGTAAGTTCACTAACGGAAAATGTTAACAAGAGCCCGACTTCCCTTTTCCACCCTACTTCCTGTATCTGGAGGTGGATTTAGAGCAATTATTGATGTATACTCCTGGGCTATACTCATTCACATGACAATTTGATCTTTCATGAAGAATTTCAACAACATTTCCAAAGTTCCAACCTTGCGGGAGTCAATCTAGATGAAGGAGGGAATGACTCTTATTCGGGTCAGTAAGGGTGGCAGCTGTATGTAGCAGGTCCTTCTGGTGGCCGGATCCCTCTCTCCTGGCCCACCTGATTTGGGTGCTAAAGAAGCCTGCACACCCCTGGCACGCTTTCTCTAGAATCTACGAGCTCATCCAATTTACAGAGGAGCTTCACATTGGTAGTTAGCACTTCTTGGGAAACTATCAGTCATTACGGGACGGGAGGTGTGGGATGCATGTCACCTCCCATCCTACAGAGGGTCAACCAAACAATTATCTTCAGCGATCCGTCCAGGAGATCCAGGCCCAGATGTCCATAGCAAGAACCAGCTAGGCAATGTTCTTTTTATTGATTTTTATTTTTATCTCTCTTCCTACTCATTATGCCTACTCTGGGCTGGCTTCCAAAATAAACCTCCTGTACTCAAGTTTTCTCAGACCCTGGTTCCTAGGAGGGAAAACATCATAGAAGACAAGGTGATGAAATGCCTAGGAGTCTATAAACTCTGTTGGACCACCTAGTCATCTGTACAGACTCCACACAGGTTTGAGAATATGTAGTTTGTGACGCTGAACTTTATCTGCTGAGCCATTCTGCCATCTCAAAGAGATGTGTTGTCAAGACTGATACCCCAAGTTCAATGTGTGGGACCCACATAGTGGAGGACCAAATCTTGCAAGTCGATCTTTACATATGAGCTGTACAACACACACACACACACACACACACACACACACACACACACACACACACACACACAATTAGATTCTCTCTCTCTCTCTCTCTCTCTCTCTCTCTCTCTCTCTCTTTCTCTCTTGCATGTGTGCATACACACACAAAAAGAGAAAATAAAAATCTATATTTAACAAAAAAATAGGAAGCTATTGAATTCAGAGACCTATGTGGGTCCCTCAGGTGTGTGGGTATCCCTCAGGTCATTTTAAGTGTCTGCTCATGTCTTCAACGTTCTGACCTTTGCCTGCTTGACCTATCATGCACACAGCACTTAGCACATTGAGATATCCCATTTCACCTGGCCCTGAGCCCCTACCCCAGTGGCTGATTGACATCTTCTGATATGGGCCACAATATATGCATGCTATCACTTCAATTCCTATCTGAGTTTGCCTGTTTATATGAGGATATACGATAGCAAGCCCTAGACCCCCATGCAGAGCCCATTCCTATGCAAAAGGGATATAAAAAAGAGATGCTACAGAGATATCCACTCATGGTGGGGAGAGGGGAGTCGAAAATCGAATCTTTCCTTTTCTCCTCAAACTTCTGGGATGGTTTCTATTATTTCTCAGGAAGAGCTGTCAGTAGCAGGCAGTGAAGGAAGAGCATTACTGCCTTGTTCCCTGGCTATGACAGGCACTGTCATCTCAAGTTTCATGTCCCATTCCTTGATCATGTAAGCTGAAGCCCCAAGTTAAGGTTGGACTCACACAGACAGACAAGGTCTGGCCTCCAGTGAGGTACTGCCCCCGGGTTGCTCTCTGAAATTCAGTACGTGTACATGCACAGTGCAGAAGGCTGTGTTAAGATCTTCATAGCACATTTCTCCACAAGTGGGGGGCAGGAGTCAATAAAGAAATGTCCCTGTGGCCCTTTAAAAAAAAAAAATGTATGTGTGAGGACAGTCGCATGCATCCCATAGAGTGAATGCAGAGGTCAGAGACCAAAGTGTGGGAGTCAGTCCTCTCCTTTCACCTTCCCATGGGTTCTGGGGCTTAAACTCAGGTCACTAGGCTTGCACTGCAGACACCTTTACCTACGGATCCATCTACCCTCTCCATGCTCATCCTCGCTCCCGCTAATGATTGGGAAAGACATTGCTCTATTGTTTTGTTGTCTTCCCTGCTGTGATTCCTTTACACCATGATCCTGAATAAACTCCTCAATCCTTCAGTTGCTTCTTCTCAGCTATCTGGGCCTAGCCACAAGAAAAGCAACCAACACAGGTGAGTTATTGCTTGTCCACTAAGAAATACACGAGCCAGGGCTATCTGGTGCCTCCTTCCTAGGCAGGGACCAAAGGAACATGTTCTTTGAATTCTCAGTTAGTCTAAGGGACCGGAGGGTGCATTGTGAGGTCAAACTGTCTTTATGAACATGGTGCCCCCCCCCAAGTGTGTCACACACTAGCCTTTAGCAATTTAAAATGTCTACTTTGACATTTTGTCCTAGTTTACAGGGCATCTACTTCAGAATACTGCCCAGAACTCAGGTTTTCTATGATTTATTAAATTGATGAGCATCTAGAGGGGATTTCCCCAGTATATCTGGTCACTTCAGAAATATGTAGGTGATAATTTTGTCATTTGTCAGCTCTAGCGCGGGTCAGAGCTGCCAGTTCAACTTTCTGGGCTGACATTCCTGGCAAGATTTTCTCCGTCCATACGATCTCGATGTTTGAGAACACTGCTGACCCAGCATACCTCTGTCCGTCTTGAATGAAGCTGTTGCCATTGGTGAACCATGCTACCTCCGCATCCATCAAGGGAACAGCCTGAAGATCTGGTCTGGTCCCATGGAAGTGGGCCAACATGTCTGAGAAGTCATGCAGAGGCTCACGGAGATCTAGGTCAAGCAGCAGGGTAGCTGGACTTAAGGGCAGCTGGGTCCTGAAGAGTTATTCTGGGAGCATTTCAGAGGAGAGACTAGTAATGAATCTCCATGGCATTGGTGATGGTCAGGCTTGGGCCCAGTGACAGTTCGTCAGCATCTTTGACTAGGAGGTTCATGGCTGTGATGACGTACAAACGCTTGCCTCTGGCGACTGGGTCTAATTTCTTTGACAGGTAGGTCCCTGACTGGTGCCAGGCCTGAGAGTCTGAATCAATATCCCTTTCACTGTCATAGATCTCTCGTCCATAAAGAGATGGAAAAGGCTTAGTCACTTTTGGCAACATCCAAGCTGGTGTAGAAATTTCTTTCTGGCTTTGGAAACACCTCCGACCTTCTCTTAATATGCATCCCCCTGGTTCTAGAGCGGTCTCCAGTGGTTGGCAGAGTAGGGCCTTCTCAGCGGAGGTTCGATAGTTCAAACTTCCCAGGGGCCCCCCAAGAGGTCTTGGGTCTCCTCTAGGCATTTTTGTTTGGTTTCTGCTACACCAAGGAGGTCATTTATAAACTGTGGAAGAGATTTTATCTTTAGGTTTTAGAAAGACAGAACGTTAAGCTCTATTATCATCAAGGAAGCTGGTCGGTTTTTCTTTTAATTTTAGAGTTAGCCTGGGCATCTTTTTCTTTTCCAAGTGGGGACATTTTGACTTTTAGGACCTCCCCTTACCTCTTTTACTAGAAGTCATTTGTTTTGGACATCTCCTACACAGGTAGGTCACTGACCCAGTGCCAGAGTCTGAGTAAGCACATTGGTTTCTAGAAGCCATTTTTTTTTTCCCAGATGTTTCCTACAGTCTTCTGGTTTGGCCACGGCTGCCAACAGAATCTTTGTCAGGTTGCGAGTCTGTTGCCTCTGCTCTTTCACCCATCTTTCCTGCACTTTCTCATTTAATAAACATTTTTTCCCTGCCATTATCATGAAGTCTCCCAGACCCTTTTCTCTTAACCTCTCAACCCTCCGGAGCTTTTCCTTAATATCTGGTGCTGCCTGATTGATAAAACCTAGAGCTGATGTTGCTTTCACTTTGGAATGTCCCTGTGAGCCTTTCCAAGAAAGCTGCAGGCTGGAGAGATGGCTCAGTGGTTAAGAGCACTGACTGCTCTTCTGGAGGTCCTGAGTTCAAATCCCAGCAATCACACAGTGGCTCACAACCATCTGATCAGATGCCCTCTTCTGGTGTGTCTGAAAAGCCAGGCGTGGTGGCTCACGCCTTTAATCCCAGCACTCAGGAAGCAGAGGCAGACGGATTTCTGAGTTTGAGGCCAGCCTGGTCTACAGAGTGAGTTCCAGGACAGCCAGGGCTATACAGAGAAACCCTGTCTCGAAAAAAGAAAGAAAGAAAGAAAGAAAGAAAGAAAGAAAGAAAGAAAGAAAGAAAGAAAGCAAGCTGCAGAACTTTATTTCTCTGACTAGTATTTTTTTCCTTGTATTGTGTTGTATTGTATTGTATTGTATTGTATTGTATTGTATTGTATTGTATTGTATTGTATTGCATTGTTTGTGGTGAAGAGAACCTGCAGAAGCTACTGGCAGTCATCGCAAGTGGACTGGTGGGTGAAGAGGACTATCTCTAAGAGATTAATCTCCAGTTACAAAGATCACTAGTAGCTACAGGCCAATAGTGATGAGATTGTTTTCATTGACTATTGCCCGGCCCTGTTGCACATAAGGGCAGGAGACAGACTCAGGCTGGGAAGGCAGCCCCCTGAGACTTGTCTCTACGGCAGGTCTCCCCTGCCCTGCCTGCTGTGGGACTGCCTGTGGGAAAGCTGCTGTCCTGCCAAAAGGGTTGAATAAAGTAGGGCTGCCTGTTGTCTGGGGAGAAAACGTTGTCCTAATGGAAAGATTCTGTCCCCTAGTTTTAACATAGTGGAGTTGAAGGTGTCTGTCCCACGTTAAATGTCCATCAGAAAGTCACCCCATAACATAGACAACAAAGACAAAACATAAGAAAGATTCCAAGCGCTCTGCACTGCCACATGCCACCTTAAAAACAACCAGAAGGCAGTGCCTAGCACATCTGCTTTAATCGCCTCTGGCAATTGATTCAGATTTAAGGCCTTTTTTTTCAGAACAGAATTTCAGATGTGGCACCACTCAGAGTTTATGAACAGACATACAGACAGGAGTTACTGTACATAAACACATGGGCAGATGCATAGACTCAGACAGACATTACCAATATTGAGACCCTCTCAGTTGGAACCTGAAGGAGGCCTTGGAGTTCCTGGCCAATGCAGCAAAATGCTGTGCCAGGAAACATTTGTGAACCAAAAAAGATCACCAAGGAGCCAAATCAGATGTGATCAGATAAGGATCTCTTTATTCAAGCTTGAGCTTGGGATCCCAACGCAACGCCTTTAATCCCAGTACTCGGGAGGCAGAGGCAGGTGGATTTCTGAGTTCGAGGCCAGCCTGGTCTACAGAGTGAGTTCCAACCTGGTCTACAATGTGAGTTCCAGGACAGCCAAGGCTATACAGAGAAACCCTGTCTCAAAAAACTAAAACCAACCTGACAGAAGATTTAAGAGATATAAGCTTAAAGAATAAGAGAGGCAACAATCTTGAGAGCAATAGAAACCCTATGATCAAAAGCAGTGGAGAAGAAAGGTGTTTATTTCAGTTCATAACTCATCATGGTACAGTCCCATTGTGAAAGGAGTCAAGGCAGGGACCAGGGTAGAGGTTACCAAGGGCGCTGTTTACTGGCTTGCTTGTCTGTCTGTCTTCTTATAGCTCCCAGCCCACCAATCCAAGTCCGTAAGCTGGGCCCTCCTATGCCAATCATGAATCAAGAAAATGCACCACAGGCTTGCCCACAGGCCAGTAACTGAGGTTTCTTCTTCCTAAATGACTTTCGTGTGTGTCAAGTTGACATAAGAATAAATAACACGATTGACCCATTGTTAACATGACATCATGACATGTAAACATCACTATTAAACCATAGCCTTTCATTTCTGGTCTCCAGAATGAATATTAATTAATGTAATGCGTTCATATTAATTAACATGACAACAGAAAACCTTCCAACTTTTTGTTTTGTTTTGTTTTGTTTTGTTTTTCCAAGACAGGGTTTCTTAGTTTTTGCTGTCCTGGAACAGTTCTATAGACTAGGCTATAGACTAACTCACTCTGTAGACTAGGTAGATAAGCCTGCCTCTGCTTTCTGAGTGCTGAGACCAAAGTGGTATGCTACTAATGCCCAGCTCCAAATGTCTCTTAACTGTGGACTCCTGTACAACAAAATAAGTTACTACTTTGTTACTTTGAGATAGCACAGTGGCAATCCTATCAGAGCAAGACTGAAGTCCAACAGTGTGACGCTCAATGGTAAGACTTATGGCGTCCACGATTTCCAGGCTCCCAAGCACTGGCTATGGAAAGTCTGTCTCCACCATCTGCAGCACATATGTGTTATCTCCACTATCCACAGCACATGCATCCTGTGTTTTAGACTGAGGCCTGCCCCACTTCACAGCTGCTGATAATCTTAGTGGGACCGGCATCTACAAAATGCTGGGAGCTCCTCTGAAGCTAAGGGTTACCTTTACAGTAGCCTCTCTTGGGCTTTCTTCAGGGACTCTAACATTGCCACATGGTGCCAACCCTCAGTCTTGCTCCATTACCCCTTCAATAACAGGACTGAGCCTTTAGCAATGGCCTCTCCTGGCCTTTCTTCATAGACTTTCGGAAAGGTGTCCTAGTATATTAATTATGTAAGCCCAAATTGTGAAAGCATATATGATCAAAGACATTAGGGGTTGCTTGGAGTATAGATGAGTGATAGCAGGTTCCATTGCATATAAGATGCTTAGGAAATTGATGATCTGAAGGAGATAGCACTGGAAGGGGTTGGTGGCATCCTTTACTTAGATGGGAACTAAAAATGGAGAACTCAGTAGTAATTTTGTGGTCAGTGTCGAAAAGGTGAGACTGTTCTTAAAGGGATGATTTATTCTTTAAAAACTGGGTATTTTCTGACTGTGGAGGAACCAATGAGAAGCTAAAATTTGGGCTGGTGAGATGGCTTTGCAGGAGACGATGTTTGCTCCCAAGACTGACATCCGGAATTATTCATTGGGTCACACACGGAAGGAGAACAGTCTGCCTTCAAGTATTCATCAGATGATCACATGTGTGCTCACAAACACACATGAGCACTAGAACTTCAGTTGTATGTGCAGTGGGGAGTATGTTCTGCAACACAGGAAAGCCAAGTTAAGAACACGAGGAGATAGGACATAGAAGACTCAAATTGTGGGATTCCAGGAGCAGAAAGTCAGATGGGTTGAGATTTATTGACAAATGCCATGCTCACAGGACATCTGCTCAAACATCTGCCACTTATGGCATCCACGATTTCCAGGTTCCCAAGCACTGGTTATGGAAAGTCTGTCTCCATCATTCATCTCAGGGCCACACGGTAATTCAGATTCTTAGAAGGAATAAAAAAGGCCTGAGGATACAACTCAGTTGCTAGAGGGCTTGCCTAGGATGCACAGAGCCCTGAATTTGATCCTTAGCACTGCATAAACTAGCATGTGCATGCCTGAAATGTCAGCACTCATGAATGGAAGGCAAGAGGTCAGGGCCAAGGTGCTTGTCACTCAAACATGGGGGCCTAAGTTCAAACACTAGCACACACATATTCAAGAACACTCCACAACATGAGAACAATTCCAAATAACTTTTAAAACATCAAAGTCACAAAACAAGAAAAGAGGGGCTGGCAAGACAGAATAGTGAGCTGGCATAGTGGGTTAAAGCATTTGTGTGAGGAACACTACCACTTATGGCATTCATGGTTTCCAAGATCCCAAGCACTGGCTGTGGGACATCTGGTTCCCCCATCTGCAGCACATACGTGCTGTCTCCACCATCCATGGCACATGCATCTTGTTTCTTAGACTGGGCAACCATCTCAGTCTAAGCAAGCGAGAACCATCTCTACAAGTTGTCCTCTGACCTCCAATGTTCACCATGAGATCAGAGGTATCTCTCCCAGGAAACAAAACGTTAAAAAAGCAAGGCAAGGAAAACATGACAAGCTTTATCTTATTGACTTGACCAAAAAGGACAGGGGTTTATATATTTGATATGGTAGAACTAGGCTGAAAAATGAAATCAACCTCACAAACCTTTGGGGCCCTTAGGTTGCATGCTAGAGACTTAGGTCAAATATGAATAGTCCTTTGAAAAATGGATCCTTGAAGAGATATCTTTTTTTAAAAAAAAATCACTTTTGCTTTCCCTCCTTAATGGTTACTCTTCCAGTCTTTAAGACTCACACTCCCATTGAATGGTATTTCTAACAAGTAAGGCCTCTGTGATAGAGACTAAAAAAAAAAAAAAAAAAAAAAAAAANAAAGGCAATGGTTGCTGTGGTTGAGTCAGGGAGATGTCTGAGATATGTCTTCTCTTCTCACCGCACAGCATCTCTCTAACATAGGTTAGATAACTATATGGCAATTTAAATGATTCTTTTAAAATATCTATCAGCTTAGCATCATAGTCTACATCTTTAATCCAAGTACGTGAAAGACAGAGGTGTGTGGATCTCTGAATTCAGGGATAACCTGGTCTACATGGCAAGTTCAAAGACATTCAGAGTTACTTTCTGTTTGTCTAAAACAGCAATGTAAGCAGAATGAAGGATATCTAATTAATCTCCAGTTGTGCTTTGGGTAGACTGATGAGGAAGATTTGGCATCCCAAATGCCTGTGAACCTCCATAGTCATGAACTGGTTCCCTGAACATTCAATTTCCCACTGGAGTTTACTGTGGTTCAGGGATCTGTGAATTTAGGCTGTGGGGAGATGATAGAAAGCCAACAACCAAGCCTTGTTAGCTACACAGGAGTCTTGGTTGATATGGAATTGATTCATGGCAGGCATGGGAGTCTATGCCAGGAACGGTTAGGAAATGGGCAAAGAGAATGAGGGGCATTTCCAGCCTCCTGTTTTGCTGGGTTGAATCTGGGCAGCAATCCAAGCAATCCAGCAGTCAAGTTTGGATGCCTTATGGAGATGACAAAGCCAACAACCAAGTCCTGTAGGCTACACAGGAGTCATAGTCTACGAAATTTAAATATGGGGTTCAGAGGAGGAGTGGTTGGGATGGAGGATACTCCTATGCTAAGAAGCCAAGTCTTCAGGCAGTTCTCCATCAGTTACGTCGTTAGCTAACGCCAAACTATCAAGATCGTATCAATATTTTAAAGCTATCTTTCAAGATGGTGACATCAGATCTTATGCTTCCCCATAAGATATAGCAACAATGCCTTTGAGCCAAGGTGACCAATTCAGAAGACATGTCAGATGTATGACCCTCTTTTGCTGGGAAGCCGTGTTGAATGCATTTTTTTTCCAGGAAAGTCAAAGCAAACCATTCTTCACAAACTTGCTTTGAGAAGGCAACCAAGGACCTTACCATGTTGACATGAAAGCTGGAATGGACCGTATGTGACAGATTCCACATCGGGCTTTTCCCACCCACAAGGAGGAGCTGAGTATGCCAGCCCGCAAAGGCCTCTTACCCAAGTCCCTTGAGCTATTTTGATTATAGTCTGGTCACCACGATGAGGCCTCTGAATGGCATCTGGGAAACCTGCTTTCTCAAGGCAACTTTGAGGTGAAAACTGGCCAGAATGTCATATTTAAGCTTTCTAGTCACTTTAGAACAAAGATTTCAGAAAATCTCAGTGCTGCATAAGAAAAGAACACATAGGTCACATTCCTCCAAGACCTTTTATTAAGTATTTCAAGGGGAATTTAGAGGTAACAGAATAGCTGACTTTGTAATAAAAAAAAAACAAACCTAAATTGTGGTATCAGTAATACACTATAACTAGAATATGCTAAAATCTCTGCCTTATTTTCTTCACTAAACAGTAAAATTGGAAGTTGTACATTACCACTTTTAATATAAACAATTAGCATTTATATTTTATGCTAATTGCAAGCATTTGGTTATAATTGGTCTGTCTCTATATCATAGTTTTCAACTTAGCCTTTTTCCCTATGGCTAGTTAGATTGAATAATACACTACCTAATTCTGTCCTATGGTTTGTTCAATAAAAGCATGGTTAAAAATTTAGTATCCTAGCATTTTCCAAGCTACACACATATACATCTTAAATACTTCTCTCCCATAAGTAGGCTGCTCGGAATCAAATACTAGGGTTTACTGGAGCAAGCGAGAAAAGGCCTGCTAATGGTAGATAGTGCCAGAATGGCTCTCAGAAGCATCCTAGCATGTTAGAGCGATATTGAGTGTGAGGAGGCCAAGTCCAATGTAGCCCACCAAGATGGAACATTCATTCTAGTAGCTTTATTTGCTGATGATATTTTTGGTATGTGGCCCAACTTGTTATGGTTTCCCTTTTGGAGCTACAATTCAGATTCCATTAAGTCACCCTGTTCAACCTTTACAATCTGTGAATATGCTGAAAACCTTTGTACTATATAGTTTAATACCCTCCCCCTTCTTTTTCAGAGACAGGTTTCTTGTTTGGTAGCCCAAGTGTTCTGGCTAGTTTTATGTCTACTTGATATAAGCTGTAGACATTTTGGAAGAGGAAACTTCAATTGACAAAACGCCCCCCATCAGACTGTCCTGTAAGCAAGCATGTGGTGAATTTTCTTTATTGGTTTATGTGGGAAGGCCCAGGTCACTTTAGGCAATGCCACCCATGGGCAGATGGCCCTGAGTTCTACAAGAACGCATACTGAGCAAGCCTAAAGGAACCAACCAATAGCCATCAACATTCCTCTGTGTCCTCCATATCATAGCTTAGCCTGGCCTCTCACTGTACCTAGCCTCAGCTGATCTCTATGTCCCCGTTATGCTTTTAGAACTACTACTGCCTGGGAGGCTCTTATATTACACCAAGTTGGGCTGCCAGGATGAGATGTAGCCTCAGCCCCTCTGGACCACAGTGTCTGTGTGCTGACTCCTGAAAAATACTCAGATTTATGATCCTCGGTGGTGGTGGTCTCTTCTTAATCACCACTAAATTCTCAGCTCCAAATAACAAGTATTGATTATTAGAGCAATGCAAAGGTTTCACTTTAATGGTCTTTAATCCCAAATATTATATAAATGGCCCTGATATAGAGTCTTGACTTTCCTCCAAAACTTCACACTCCAGTCCTTCGTTGTCTCCACTGCTCTCAGAATTATCTTCCAAGTTTTTATGAAACAGCCTATTGAGCTCTCACTGGTTTTCTAGTCCAAAGTTCAAATGCTACCAAAGTCCTCTAAAACACATGATCAGAGCTGTCACAGCAATACCCTACTCCTGGTACAATTTGCTTGTCGGAGTTCTTTATTTGCTTATTTGCTTACGGTATTTTTGGTATGGGGCTCAACTTGTTATGGTTTCCCTTTTTGAACTACAATTCAGGTTCTATTAAATCACCCTGTTGAACTTTTACAACCTGTGGATACTGGAAACCATCGTACTATATGGCTTAATACCTTCTCCCTTCTTTTTTTCCAGAGACAGTTTTCTTGCTTGGTAGCCCAGGAGTTCTGACTAGTCTTATGACAACTTGACATAAGCCAAGGAGATGGATGACCTTTAAAATAATGACAGCCAAATCCTGCCCACCCCCCAAAAAACTGAAAACCCCACTGTAGCAACTCAGTCTCCAAGATGGCATGTGCCTCAGTAGTCTCAATCTTGTTAGAAGTCCAGGAAGTTCCACAGTGATAACTCTGATCACTCAGAAAGGCACCAATAGGGTAAATCAACTCAGTGGCCAAAGGGATGTCCCAGGGATCAAAAGGCGGGATGATCTTCCTTCTGCCTTTCTATCTTGGCTTCTAACAGAAGGTGCATCCTACCAGTTGGGGTTGGGGTGGCCCTCCCACGTCAGTCAAGGCTTAGTATAACACGTGACATGAGTCTTCCTACCCAGATGCAAGTTGATATTGAAATAAACCATAATGATACCCGAAGACCATTTGGCTTTATAAGGACCTTGGGTAGACACTGTACAGAAGAATCCTATGTTCCTTTCCTATCACTGATGGTATGTGAGTACCTGGAGCAAAACCACCCAGCCATCATTACTCCCCAAGCAAAAAAAGTTTGTTTTTAACTTTTAACAAAAGTAAAAAGGTTGGGCATAATGGCTCCTGCCTTTCATTCCAATTTAATTCCAGAGGCAGAGGCAGGCAGATCTCCCAGTTCAAGGTCAATGTGGTCTACAGTGTGTGTTCCAAGACAGCTAGAGCTACCCAGAGAAGTCCTGTTTCCAAACATAAAGTCACCGAGGCCTCTGGAGTCTTTGTGTCTGAAGCATGGCCTGAACACATTCACGCTGGTCCTGGGTCCCCTGCCTCCAGCACACACAGGTGAACATCAATCTCTCAGATCTTAGGTTGGCTCTGACAACGTTCAGAAAGCAAACCGCTCCTCCCCCCCCCCCCCCCACCGGCGTGGGTGCCCTCCTCCCTCTGGGCTGCTGGGACACGCCCGAAGCATGATCGATGTTGCTATTTAAAAATCTCTCTGGTCTTTTTACACTCCAGTTTTAAATGTCCTATTCTACTGCCTGCTACGGAGAACAGCTGGGCCCCTTTCCAAATCACTCAGTCGTAACCTTCAAATGTGGAGCAGGCCTTGGGCTCTCAGTGATCTGCGATGCTTCCAACATCGGGAATTGATTTAGATGGCAGCCCTGGCTTGTAAGCGTATTTGTCGTGTGAGGTTCAAGTCACTATAGTAATGGCATCAGGGTGGGACTTGCCCTTTTAAAACTAGTTACTTCAACATACTTTTAGAATTTTGCATGAATCCATATAATTCCAGTGGGGTGTTCCTTTTTTCTACATTACTAGGTTTTGTGGTTTGTACATTGTTTTGTTTTGTTTTGTTTTGTTTTGTTTTGTTTTGTTTTGTTTTGTTTTGTTTCGTTTTGTTTTCTCTTCTCCCAGGTTCTTCCAGGCACCCTCTAAATGTCCCTAAACTCCTCCAGAAAGCCTATTCTAGGAGACCACATTAACTCCCCTTTACCTGTCGTTTTTCTCAGCCCGAAGCTTGAATCTCTGCTGTAACTATAGATTCTTCCAGCTCCTCAGATCTTTGTGACTCATTATCCGCATTGTGGTTTTTCTTTTAAACTGTTTGGCCCTGGTTTCCTGAATGGACCGAAGTTAAACTATGACCTGATGATTTCTCTCACAAGGAAGCCATTAAACTGCTTTCTCCATTGGCGTGAGTTAATGTTTAGGGCAAGCCAAAAGAGGTACCTCAGTAATTGTGCAATCAGTCACAAATATCTATCTAGAAGCAGGCTATAAGCAAATGTAATCCTACTAATTAGCCAGTGCAGGGACCATGAGATTCTCCACTGATGAGGAGACACTTGGCATGAAGGCATCCAGGAGGTCAAAGAGATCTTGCCAGAAGCACAATCACTTGATTTTCAATCAAGGATCAGTTCTTCGGCAACATTTAAGTGCTGAACTTGATCGATTTCCAGGATGATGGGTAAAAGTTGAGTTGTCAAGCTCTAGATACAGGTGGCTGACTTGACAGAGGACCTCAAAAGCAGGAAGGAAAATCACTGCCATTTCCAGAGGCCTCGGTGGAATGAATTGTTCCAAAACCGGGGCACAGTGACACAGACCTGGGTTTTGCAATGTCCTGTCACACCAACAGGAACAGCCTGGGAAAGTCACTGAGTAGCAGTGCAGTGGTGGGAACTGAAGCCTGGTGGGTCTGGAACCTCCTAGGGCTTGTTGATAAGCCAGACCTGTTCTCCTGTGGAGCAGAACAAAGGACTGGAACACATAGAGAAAGGAGACTTTAGCAAAAGTGCCAGGTCTCACACTGCTCAGGTAGGCAGACCCACCACAGAGCAGAACAAAGAACCTTGGGAGGTGAAGGGAAATGAAACAGAAGCAAAAGACCCACTTCCCTTAGTAGTTTAACACAGAGAAATGTCAAGGAGAGCTCCAGGCTTCATTCCCGAAACAGAACCCCAGAAGAGCAACCCAGCAATGGCTGCTTCTTGGGTCCCTGCTCACTTCTGTCTCTTGACTCCAATGCTCACTGCCTTAAGTGTGCTTGGTCATTTTCCAAAGAATCATTGTATGCGTGGTCAATAGGGGAATGTTTTGGATCAAGGCTCAAAGTGTATTGGCCATCAACATGTGACTACCCAAGAGAAGTTTACCAATGGATTGAGCTAGAAAAATGATTCATGAGTCCTCCCAATGCATACTTTTTAACACAGGCAATACTACAGGAAACTGCACCAAGTTCAGATGGGTAACCACAGTGATTTCTTCGTGGAATCACTAAATCCGAACAGACATAAAAGTGGGCAAATCAGAGAAGGACTTTGTGACCATGATTGACAGATGTTTCCGTTTTGTTCAAACATCAAAGCCCAAGAATCCAACCTGGGGGAAAAGGGTACAAAAATCCAGAGTACTGTAATTCCTTTCAGACTGAACACAAATTCATGCTAAAATCAAACTATAGTGGAGAGAAACCACACCTATGCAGGAAATGAAAGAAAAAAATTGCTATAGGACCCAGTTGACACCAGAGAACTCATCTTGGTGAGAAACCCTACAAATGCAGAGACTGTGACCTCTTAAGGCTTCACAGAAGAATCACTATAAGCACGAGAAACTTGAGAAAGAAAATCCTTGAGAAAAGTTGAAATGAGACAACATCAAGGGTTTATACTAAGGGGAAATTATGAAAATATGATGATGTTGGAAATGTTTTCATTATTTACTTGTTCAACTTAAAAATTTCCCAGTGAAGATTAAACAGAGAAGCCCAACAGTGTGTTTTTGTGAAGCAATTTCCTGGAGATGGAAAAATTGCATCCTGACAGGAAGTGGACTTAGGAAATAAGCACCTCTAAGTAGCTTCAGGAAGTCCCTGAAACTGACCAGAATCACTAGGCCTTCACCCTGGAAGGGGATATCAAGAGAAGATACTGATGACAATCCTTCTCAGACAAGCCCAGCCACCAGAAAGATCTGCAAACAGCCTAGCTTCCTGAAATAACTCAGACCAACCATACCTCCTAGAAGAGGCCCAGAACAACTGAACCACCAGAAAAGAGCACTCTTCAACCCGTGGAGCTTCCTGAAGGTTTGCAGTGTGCCCCAGGTTTCCAGAGCTCAAAAGCTGCCCTACACTTGGGTGGGCTTTTCCTGATGAAGCTCTTTTGTGTCTCTTCTGTACCTGCAAGAAACATCTTACCCATATTCCTGTAGGTAACTCCAAGAAAACCCACTGACTCACTCATTTAGGCATTATCAGCAGGCTGTTTCATTTTCCTTTTTATGGTATGTGTTTTTATGTTTTTATGGTTTGTATGTGTTATATCTCTCAGGAAAAGTCTCTCATACAACATGTGCCCAAGCCTTAAATTTTTACTTCAAACTTCTTCATAAGACAGTTCCCTATTAAGATACTCGAGAAGCTGGCCGTGGCTGCCAGTATCTGTGAGGCTGTGGTACCACTCTGAGGAGCCTGAGAGACCCACGGAGGCTTCAAGTAAGACATGGCAGCAGAGGATGAGCCTGCCAGAGTACACAGCATCTCCAGAACAACTAAAAAGAAGGCAGGTCATATGGAAAGATGCTTTTAAAAAGTGGTTTCAGGAAACTGAAGAAAGATTGTAGGATGGAGTGACAGAGTGATAGAGAGAAGCAGAACTGGTGACAGCTATGGGAGCTGCTGGGAGGTTCAGGGCACCACCTACCAGGAATGCCTTGCATGGAGCCATGACTGATGCTTGCCCTGCTGGAGAGAGGAGAGCACGGGGTTATGGCAGATCCTGTCTACTGACATGCTGCCCAATCACAGGTTCACCCTGATTCTGAACAACAAGATATCTGACATGAAGAATGGCTTATTCTCTGAATTTAGTCTCCTGGAAAGACTTCTGTGGTCCTTGCTGCAGCTGGAGACCATGTTAATGTCCACCATCCATGCTTCTGCCAGAAACCATGTGGAAGTCCACGATCCATGCTGTCACCAGCTGGTAAGGGCAATGAAGCTTCCTGGGCAGTGACATCAATGACTTCAAGCTGGTAAGTGAGGATGAGAGACATTGCAGGCTTCTGTGGCAACCTCCAACCCCAAGGGGGGATAAAACAGTCCAGACAGGAAGCCTTTGGAGAGAGTTCTTAAAGATCATGATGAAGATGCTGAATTACAGCCCTTCACAGTTGATGGCTTCTGGTGGAGATGGAGACTCAGTTTTCTTTAAGGGTCTGGCCACTGGGAGTTTGATCATGCTCCAGTGAGTAGGTCGACAGCACAAATTGGACTTGGTTTTGTTTGGTTTGGTTTTCCTCCTTTTGATGTGTGAGGAGGGGTGCACAAAAGTGGACCAGGAATGAATGGGAAGCGAGTGTGATCAGGGTGCATTGTATGACGTTCCCAAACCTTATAAACATTGTGTTAGGAAAACAGAAAGTTCATATTAGAAAGAAAGCATTTACTTGTTTGCTGTTTTGTTGGATTCATGGCCACGTGCACCTTAGAAATCACCCACCAGAGAACAGCAAGAAATGTATTGAGGCTGTCAAACCTTTACCTAGTAATTAAATTATGGCGGCATCTGAAAAATTGATCCTCCAGGAAACCCCTTCTAGTGCTTTATTAAAGGCTCATGCAAGGTCTGTGTGGAGCCATGATTTCGGGTTTCTATTCAGCAGATTGGGGTTTGTGAAAGTTGTCAAGAATAAGACCGACTTTAAGAGATACCAAGTGAGGTTTAGAAGGTGGTGAGAGCGTAAAACTGACCACTAAGAAACAATTGGCGATCTAGGACAGAAGTACCGCATGCCCAAATACAGGATGCTGGTTTGTGTAACTAACAAGACATAGCATCTGCCCGATTGCATATGCCCATATAGAAGGGGGCATGGGAGTCTGTGCTGCCAAAACACAGTGAGAAAGTTAGCCTGACAAAATTATGCACAGCCTACCGGACTGCAGGCTTCTCAATAGGATTGTCATGGACAAGATCTATGAAGGCCGAGTGGAGGAGTCTGGAGATGAATACAATGAGGAAAGCATCAATTGTCAGCCTGGTGCCTTCACTTGCTATTTGGATGCAGGTCTTACCCGAACTACAAGTGGCAATAAAATTTGGTGGGGGGGGGGGGGAGGAGAGGAGTGTCCTGAAGGGAGTTGTGGATGGAGCAAGGGTCAGAACGTGGCTGATGGCCTGTGCTACCTAATGGAGGAAGATGAAGCTACATATATAAGAAACAGTTTTCTTGGTAACTTCAGATATGATGGAGAAGATGTATGGGAAAGCTCATGTTGCTATCTGAGAGAATCTAGTCTGTCCTACTGTGTCCTGCCTTTCCACTGGGGGTGCCCGGGTGCTGTTGGCATGCCACCAGGAGGAGTCAACGCCAAGTCCATGGTGGTTGCTGGTCTCCTTGCTAGGTACTATTGGGAGAGAGAGAAAGTCAGGAATAGGGATCCTTGGTCTACCTTTCCCCTCAGGGCGTCTGCAAGACAGGCAGAGAAGGGGAGGTGAAACCTGGAACAAGCAGAATCGGGTCTGATCGAGAGCAAGTGCCAAGAGGACTGGAGGGACCGGAAGAGAGAAAGCCTTCCTGGGAGTCTTAGGTACCACTCTTTAGTTGAAGGCCCTCCCTGTGGCAGGCTCTCCTTAATGAAGCATCCCTCTGAGATGATCCTTGTCTGTTCATATTGCTTATTTAATGGTGATGTAAACACATTAACTTTATTCATGGGGAATCAGAGATTAAATTCCTTTGGGGAGAAGAAATAACCAGGAAGGGATGCTCACTGGGTAAAGGCTTAAGTCTATCCAGACACCTCGTTAGCATGGAGAAGAAGGAAGAACTCCAGGTGTTACTAGGACTGACTGCCCATGGTCCTCTGAGTTGGGTGTCATGGTTACACGTCCCGGAGCAGGCACAGAGACAGGTAGGGAGCAGCTCCACTGCTACAAGTCTCAGATCTCTGAGATTTCCCGGGGTCTGAGATCACTCAACCTTGCCAGTTCTTATGCCGGTCTGGTAGCATGGCCTCACAGGCCACAAACCAATTTATAAGAAGAAGCCCAAGAGAGAAATGAAGAAGACACGATCCTGTCTCAAAATGTCCCATGTATGGAAGAAAGATCATGTTGCTCAAAATAAGGCAAACTTCCCGAGAGCTCAGAAATGAACTGCTGAAAGCTAAATTGATATTTTAAGAATTTTTTCCATAAAGACAATAAACTTATTGGCAAGCTCCCACCAAGAGGTATTTAATATTGATTTTTTTTTTAAAAAAAAAAGTACAAATGGCTAATTCTTGGTTTTCCTCCAAACACCTTCACTCAAAGCACAAGCAGGTGGCTACTTGGTCTTGGGAAGCCACACTCCAAAGGTATGACCAACCATCACTTCTGTCCTAGTTGACCAAGAAGCCCGTGTATTGTCCTTGACACTGGTCACCAGTGTTGTGAGCCCTCACCCCTAACTCAAGGTCTCTGTATGTATTCTGCTAATCTCCGTCCTTGGTAGCTAACGCAGCACTACCCTATACCTAGGTATACAGCGGTACACAGAAAAGCAGTCTGGTCATGAGTGTTTCCAGGAGGTTTCCCAATGCTTATTACAGGGCAGGAATGGTAGCATTTAAGATGTGGATCCTTCCAACCTTAAAGGACATAAGGACATGGCTGGCTTCTACTAGGCCCGTGTCACAGAGAGTCATGCTACTTGTCCTACAAGTAGAGCATTAATGGAGAAGTAGCTCATCAATATGGCCCACAATTTTCATAGAAAGAATGGAGCAACAGAAATACTGACTTGACTTGTACATGCACAGTACCCTTCTTATGCCTGGTATGGTGATTTGAATGTGCTCAACTCATGGGAAGTGGCACTATTAGGAGGTGTGTGGCCTTGTTGGTTTAGGTGTAGCCTTGTTGGAGGAAGTGTATCACTGGGTAGGCAGTCTTTGAGGTCTCCTCCTATACACAGTGCAGATGACATCTTCATCCTGGCTGCCTGTTGGCTCCTCCAGCACCATGTCTGCCTGCATGCTGCCATGCTTTCTCAGCATGCTGATAATTGACCGAACCTCTGAAACTCTAAGCCAGACCTAATTAAATGTCTGCCTTTATAAGAGTTATCTTGGCCATGGTATCTCTTCATAGCAATAAAACCCTAACTAAGATACCTGGCCTGCGTTCAGTGTCCTGGCCTGAGTCCCGCTGCTTTCTCCACGGTTATTAGAAGAGTTCCTCCTCAGGACCATGTGGTGACATTTCCATTGCTATGAAAACATGAAGCTGGTATAGACAACTTAAGAGGAATCATGGAGCCGGGCAGTGGTGGCGCACGCCTTTAATTCCAGCACTTGGGAAGCAGAGGCAGGTGGATTTCTGAGTTCGAGGCCAGCCTGGTCTACAGAATGAGTTCCAGGACAGCCAAGGCTACACAGAGAAACCCTGTCTTGGAAAAAAAAGGGAGGGGGAGGGAATCATGGGAAGTCATGAAACACACAGAGGGTAATAATAGCTACACTCTCTATATTTCTTTTTCCTCTTTCATCCCATTAAGTATCTTGCTATTAAGGTGATGTACTCATATTCAGGATGAGGAACCTTCTCCATGAATCCTCTTGAAGTGCTCTCAGACATCACCATATGCATGCTTTAATAACCCAAGCCATTCATAACTGGTAAAGTTGATAAGGATTGACCACCACAAGCCCACCCTTCTCAGCTTGACATGCAAACATCTCCTCGAGTAGTGATATTCTGCCCCTGACGCCTTGCAGAAGGTTCATGGTCAGCTCATATTGTGCATGAGTCCCATAGGCTTTTTGAAAAACTGTTCAAACTCTTAGACTAAATTCAAAGTCTTCTCTTTGACTCAAGGCAGTGTAGAACTGTGAGCACTCCTGTGGAAAATGAAAAGTATGTGCTTCTAATACAAACGTGGTATCATAAGCCCTTGCTTTTCAAACAGGAGGGAAGAGGGCATAGGAAATAGGGATGGTGGCAAAGTAGGTCCAAAACCCAGCACAGCAAACATTAAATTCTATCACTTCCATGCCTGGTACTTGAGATGTATGGGCAGCTTGTGAGTGTCAACAAGTTTGGGCAGGCAGTCTTTCCTGTAAGTATGCCATCAACAGTCACAGAGCCTCTCTTGGGGTGACTCCAGCACTTGGCTATAGCTGCTTGTATTATGAATGCTAATTACATTTCCTCAAAAGTATATGAGAGAGTCTGCATGTACCTTCTGGGAACCTGCCCCTAGTTGGTTCTGATTGGTAAATGCAGATGCCAACATCATATTGCTGGGAAGGGAAGAGGCAGGACTTTAATGTTTCTGGGCTTGAGATTAGGAGAGAGGAAGGAGGGATCCACCATGCTGTGGGAGTATGGAGGAGAAGAGAAATGCCATGCCTGAGAAGAGTGCAGGACAGAGAGGCCTGGCCGCCATGTGAAGGAGCCAGGAGAGCACGGCACAGAGTGTGGCCCAATTAGGCAGCCCTCTGGGTCCGGAGCAGCCAAGATAGAATACAGAGTTTAGTAAGTAATAACTCGGGATTATTGGTAAGAGGTGGATTAGCCACGTGGAGGTTAGGCAGTGGCCCAGCTATTGAGCTGACGAAGTCGTATTAAAATATAAAAGCTATGTGTGCGTGTGTGTGTGTGTGTGTGTGTGTGTGTGTGTGTGCTTCATTCGGGAAACTAAACCATTGAGGTAGGTAATGAACCCAATACCAGGATTTATTAATTAAAAGATATTGCTACCCTTGGCAGCTTTTCTCAGCATACATTCCACATTCCTGACCTCCCATATCCTCAGTTCTCCTCTATGCCTTAGGTTTCACCTCACATCTCCATCCATCACACGTGGGAATCTGACCCTGCTGTGCAATGCCTGCATCCCAAGCTTTCTGTTGGCCTCTTGAGTGGGTACCTCCGTGACTCCATACCTTCGTAGTTTGTATATCTACCTTGAACCTTCCTCCATCACCTTTAAACTTCGCCTCTCAAGCTTTCAAGGCACGTGCTAGAGGGTCATTTATAGTACACATGCTGGCAAAAAAAAAAAAGAGCCCTCCTTCCCACCTAAGACCTCACAAGTCCAGCAGTTAACTGCCTACATTTCAGTCAGCATCCAGGATTTCCAAGCTCCTTCCACAATCGCCTATCATATTTTCCTTCCTGTGTTGCAGGGCTTCCCTAGCCCACATCTCCCAAGTCTCCAGACTTCTTCCTGCAAACCAGTTTCAGATGCCCGAGAGCCACACGGTCAGATTTAGTTGCAGCAACGACTCCACTTCTGATACCAATTTTCTGTGACAGATTGCCTGACACCAGGAGCTTAGAGGCGAGATTTATTTGGGCTTAACGTTTGAAGGTCCAGTTCATGATGATGGAGGGACGCGAGTTGAGGCAGTTCAGTCGGTTCACATCATGACGGGCCAAGGGAGGAGGAAGGAAAGGAGTGCCGGCCACTTTCTGGTTTGCTTCTTTTTGTCCTTATTCCATCTGAGTGTCCAGTCCATACAACAGTGACAGTCACTTTCAGGAGAAGCCGCTTCCTACCACGTAGTCCTTGGGGAAAACACTCTTAGGTAATGTTTAATATCCTATATGGCTCTCATCCGGTCAAATTGGAAGTGAAGATTAACCACAGACTGCTACCGAGCTGGTTACATTAGCATCTATGCCACCTTTATTCACTTAAACCAGAAAGAAACGTCACGTCATGTTTAACACCCCTAAGTGCTCTCTGAAAGCAGCTCATGAAGGTGGCTGCTGATCAGGTTGGCTTATTTTGCTCTCTGTATTCATTAGCTTGTTGTCACCAAGTCAAAGCCCACGTTTAAAGGATCCAACGGGAACAAGGGAACCGGGGGTCCAGATGTTAGTCTCAAATACTGTCAATCATTAGGCCCAGTGGAGAAGCAACATCTCTTGTGTATTTGGAATTAACCATGAGCTCCGCCGAGGGCTACTACATAACACGGGGTGCTTTAAACATGGTACCTGTGGCAGCCTGGATGAAAAATATCCCCTTCAGTTTTTGTGTGTTTGAGCACTTGGACCCCAGGGGGTTAGTGTCAGGGAATTTATGGAACCTTTAGGAGGCCTTGCAGGAGGAAGTGCCACACTGGGAGAAGGCTTTTGAGGTTATAACCTCCGCCCACTTGAAGTTTGCTCTCTTTTTCTGCTTATAGCTGGAGATGTGATCTGTCCTTCCTACTCTGGCTGCTGGTTCCATATGTCTACCTTGCCTTATGAATCCTCCCTCCAGAACTGTAAGCAAAATAAACTTCCACAGGTTGCTTCGGGTTGTGGTATTTTACTATAGCACCCACAGGTAGCTGTCGCACCCATCACCCAAGTGTAGTCCTTGCTTGGACCATCTTTCCTAGGCCCCAACGCTCACCTGAGCAACGATACAACATTCACATGGGGATTTCTACTGAGGTATCTCAAGCTTTGCATATGTAAATTTGTCCAAAGTGGTAGGTTAGCTCTGTTGTATCTGAGCGGCAAAACCATCATCAGGTCTGAGGACGCGAATCTTCATTCTCAGCGACCTGTTCGTTTTATTTCTGACATCTTTGGAAGCCAGTGTCTTTCCAGTGTGGTGTCTGGATTCCAGCTACACCTGTCAGTCTTCTCTGAGAGCAGACCGCAGTAAATAAAAGCATCATGGTGCTCCACTGCTGCAAATGTTTCCAGTGGCTTTCAATAAATTCCACCCTCCTATCTTTCGGCATAGCACAGTTCTTGCCTGCTTCACTTGTTAAATGCTTGCCACGAGTCCTTTCTTCCAAGCCTTCAGCCATACCAGGAGAATTCTTGCTTTGACTGATTTGTTAGGCAGTACGCATCTAAAATCATCTCTTCTGAGACCCTCATATTTCTTACCCTTAAAAATGAGGCAGTGGAAAAAAAAAAAAAAAAGCTGGGCGTGGTGGCACACGCCTTTAATCCCAGCACTCGGGAGGCAGAGGCAGGTGGATTTCTGAGTTCGAGGCCAGCCTGGTCTACAGAGTGAGTTCCAGGACAGCCAGGGCTATACAGAGAAACCCTGTCTCAAAAAAAAAAAAAAAAATAAGGCAGTAGAGAAGTCATTTCTGAAAAGTTCCTAACTACCATCATCACTGCCTGTACCATGCTCATCACCTGGTTTAGTTATGAAAATGTCACCAATCAGAAGCACCTGAACTTTCCCATCTCTTCCATAGAAACACATGAGCTTACTCCTGAGTAACTCATCTCTTGAGACAAAAGCAGACAGAGGCTTTTTGCCTTTTTTCAAGAACTCGGTCGAACTTTGGGGAGCACAGAAGCCATCACCCCCTACACGGGCAATACACTTGTATCCCATTATGGTATTTGAACACCTGCCATTCTCAGGGAACAGGAAACGCATTCGCGATGGAAGGAAATGAAAGACCAATGAAGTTTCGAGGAAGTCCTCTGTAGATGTTCTTTTCACAGAACTTGCTATGAGATTGCTAGAGCTTTATTGCTTTTATTTGCATTTATTTTATGTGTATGCATGTCTTGCCTACTAGCGTATCTGTACACCATGTATGTAGTGCCCATGAGGGCCAGAAGAGAGCATCAGATCCCCGCTGGAACTGGAGTTTACAGTCTGGTGGGATCTACCATGTGGATGCCGAGAATCAAATGAGGTCCTCTACAAGAGCAGTTGGTGCTCTTAGCTACTGAGCCATCTCAGCAGCCAGTGCCATGGCTCCATAGATGGCTCTTCGGCCTCTGCTTGCTCCTACCCAGCCCCCCCCCCCCCAGCTATTCTTTTTATGCTGGTTTCTGAAGGCTTTCCTTGCCTTCTCCAGCTCCTCTTGTCTCACAGCTGTTAACTCTTAGAGGTCTCATGCCTTCAAATGTGTTTTTGCAGCCATATTTTCCAGTTGGTAATAAAAATAGTGAGGTACAAAATGGAAAGGTGGAACGGGGAGATTGAATCACCTCTCCAGCAGGCCAGAGATTCTGTGCTACTGGATGCCTGGCTGCTGTGACCTTCTAGGGGACCATAAACACACATCTATTCACAGTAGTGCACCGAGAACAGGCTAAAGAAGCTGTTTGACCCAGTCTAGCTTGCTGAACCAGTGAGTCTGAGGTTATTTACAGGAACATGGATCACTCCAAGCCAAATGTACCATCAGAAACTCTACATGTGGTACATGGCCAAAGATGAAATAAACTATCTATTTTCATTTTAATTGCAAGATGATCAGAACAATTTTAATTCACAGAGAATTGTATAGAGTTAGTACAGCCCAGGGGCAGATCTCTTTCAGGCTCTGTCATAATATATTCAAAGACTCGGCCATTTAGACAACACAGAACATATTGCTCCATTATAGCCTGAGGTCGTGGCAGTACCCAGTGAGTAAGAGAGCTGGTGCCCCAGAATCCTTAGTGAATATCCACACTTACAATGTTCCAGACACATCCAGACTGTGAGGAAGTAGGTTTTTTTCCCCCAGTTTTCTAAGAAAACTTGAATTCTAAATTGTCTTTCAGCACTAATTCTGAGAGGAATTTCTCACAACTTGAGGGAAATATCCACACTCAACAAGGTGATACTAAAAATTCCCACAAAAGCACAAGCTGCAAGAAACACCCCCCACTTCACCCAAAAGTCCAGACTGGTTTTTGCACTTACAGAGAGAAATGTAGCACACCAAATGAAACGTACCCTGGATGTGCACAAAGTCCCCCGGAGCACTAATGAGGAGCTGACCAAGGTCCTAAGATATACAGGCTCTCGGAGCAGAGAAAGCAGGAGTATATTTAGAATTTACCAAAAGAGAAACCACAGTTAGATGGAAACCTGTCTTCATTAAGAGAAGACCACTATGAAATAGCTGAGGTGTTCCAGAATTCAAATTTCCCTGCAATGTACTATCAAAATGAAGCCCTAAAGTTACACGGGAACATGAGGTCTCTTCCAGAGATTAGAGATTTTTTTCCAGGAAGGTGAAATATCAAGGAGAGCCTGAGAAACCTTCCATGAGTGAATGTCACCAAGATTCAAGGCCAATCATGTAGGAAGTACGAACATTGCCAGAAACGTGCTGAAGAAATGCAGCTGGTTCAGTGACCTGCACCTCTGCCAGAAGTTCATCATCGAAAGACTATGCTGCGAAGACAGACTATCTAGGAAGTAACCACAAGGGCGTGATCATGACAGAAGGCCTGAACCCTAAGTTTAAATGAATAGTCCTGTAGTCCTCAGCCTAGGGCCCACAGAGGGCTTGAAGAACAGGAATGTTCTGTTCCAGGGACAGGCTGACTAGAGTAGTCCAGTCAGCTGCTGATGCTCACAGGAGAAAAGAGTGTGAAGGACATTGTCTTAGTTAGGGTTTTATTGCTGTGAAAAGACGCCATGACCAAGGCAACTCTTATAAAGGCAAATAGCTAATTAGAGCTGGTTTACAGTTTCAGGGGTTTAGTCCATTAGCATCGTGGCTAGAAGCATGGCAGTGTCCAGGCAGGCATCGAGTTGGAGAAGGAGCTGAGAGTTCAGCATCTTGATCCAACTGCAGCCAGGAGAGATTGGCTCTTCCATCCTGAGCGAAGCTTAAGTATAGGACCTTAAAGCCTACCTACCTCCACAGTGACACATTCCCTCCAACAAGGTCTATTCTAAGAAGGACACGCCTCCTAATTGTGTCACTCCCTGTAGGCCAGGCATTCAAACACCTAGATCTATGGAGGCCAAACCTCTTCAAACCAGCACAGACAGAGAAGAGAAATAAGCAAGCATTGGATCAGACTAGCAATGCAGGCGAAGGTGGTGGAGTTGGGGTCACCTTCCCTGAGGTTCCTTAGGCAGATGCCATCTGCTATCTCTTCATGTCCCAAATCCTAGGTTAGAACATCCCCTAGCAAAGTTCAGAACCTCTTCAGTGTGGAGCGGTTCGCATGTCCGAGAAGAGAAATGAATAGAGGAAGAGACCTGAGCAGGTTACAGTTGGCAAAGGCACACCCACAGCACCCTGTTCCTCTAGATAGACTCCTCCTACTGTTTGCCATCTCCCAATTACATCTTAATAATAATTCATCAGGTCAGAGCCCTCATGACCTGGTTCTCTCTGGAGACTATCACAAGCATACAACACTGTGTTTTACTAATCTCCAGAGCATTTTTAGCCATTCAAACAGTGTTTCAAGATGGCAGTATTAGACTTAACCATTGTGCTTTGAGAACATTCACTTCTTGGGCAGCTATTAGTCAAGTTGACAAGGGTACTATATTTACAACAGACTAGTCAGAGGTTTTACTTGAAGAGATTGCTGAAATCATGCCCAAGTGGATCTTCAGAAATGAGGAAAATAGAGCAGAATTTGAAGCTCCTTAGTCATCAAGATAACCAGAAACTGAGTTACTGTGCCCTTCCTCAGATAAGATGGCATCAAAATGCAGCACCAAGGCTGGAGAGACAGCTCAGTGGTTAAGAGCACTGTCTGCTCTTCCAGAAGTCCTGAGTTCAATTCCCAGCAACCACATGGTGGCTCACAACCATCGGTAATAGGATCTGATGCCCTCTCCTGATAGGTCTGAAGTAAGTGACACTGTACTCATATACATAAAACAAATAAATCTAAAAAAGATTTTTTTAAAAAAATACAGAATTAAAGGCAGCTAACAGAGTCTGATCACCATGTGTGGGAAAGGGTTCTGCGGCAGAAGTAGTTCTCTCAAGAACTTTAGGAAGTAGTCAATGCACACGATGAGCAGTAGTATGGATAGGATGTCTCCCGTAGTCTAGGGCATTTCAATACCTGATCTTTAGTTGGTAGGAATGTTTGGGTAGGTTTAGGAGGTATGGCCTTGCTGAACAAACTCTGTCATGAGTTTGAAATATGAACCATGATCCAGGGGCAACTGTCTCAGGAATCTCCAGGAAGGTGAGGTACGGGGCAGTGCGGAAGACTTTGAGCCTTCACAAACTCCAACATGTGAGCCCTCAGCTTTCTGTTCTCGCCTGTTTACCCTCGTGGACTTTAAGCCCCCAGGACTATAAACCCAAATAAACTCTTCTAGACATTTGTTTTGCCATAGTGGTTTATTGCAGCTTTAGGAAATTAAATAATACAAATAGGGAGTCAAATATGCCATAGGAAGAAAAGAGCAAGCTGCGCACAGAGGATTTATTAGGGAGCATTTTGCTTGGGCCTATCACTTAGCCATTTACTGATTACATATCCTACAGATCCATGATGCAAGGCACTGCTTCTGAGATTTTTGTCTATTAGGGTTCAATTACCCAGTTTCCTGTGGAGAAGCCAGAAGTGGGAAAGAGACATAGACCTATTCAGGAAAGCCTTATACTACTATCATAGCAGATACAAATATTTGAAGTGGAAACTTCTGGATATGTCATGTGACCCAGACATCCATGGTGTTTGGCTGAGGCAAGACCCATGGGAGGGCATGCAATGTTTGGAGAGTATAAATAGGATTCCATGGACAGTGATGATGTGCTTGCATAGCCAGCTTTGCAATGCTTTGTTGGTCCTGTGTCTTCGCTGATCTTTGCTTTGTTGAGAGAGGCACAACAGAGAATTTCTCCTGGCATCCAGGCTGGTCCTGGTCACTCCCACCGACTTGTGTGGATTTGGCAGAGGTCTGGCTGTTACTGCTGAATCGTGTCACCGCTGCCGATTCCTGTTTTTGTATCCTGACACTACTGACCTGGACTGCTGGAATCCTGAAAATAGACTGGAATAACCCCAAACAACTACTTCTAAACAGGTCCATAACCCTTTGTCCTATTAATCCTCTTTTCTCCCCTACCTTTGGATGGTGGGCTAGAAGTGGGGTCGAAGCTTTTGAGAACCCTTACTAAAAGTAGGTTTGGAAAAATCAAAGCCTACAAATATCCCCTTGCCCTTCCATAGCAATATACGGTAACTGTACATACGGAGGAAAGTCACTTTGGATAGGTTGTTTGATGGAGAGCCTGAACTGCCACTGATGTCAAAGGAGACCTCAGCCATGTCAGTCCCGTTGATACACTGAAGAGTGTGGAAGCTAGACAACAATAAACTCCTAAAAGTTGCTATGATGGCATCCTGTGACTAATTTTCTCATCCAAATCTGTAATGAGGAAGGAAGCCCTCACAGATTCCCATGGGAATCCAAAGATAGAACTTGACCAAGACGTGGCTACTGCTGAGCTGCTTCATGCTGCTCTGCCTAAATTTGGAGCAATCACCTTCAAGGTAGAAAGCACCCAGGCGAAGCCTCTAAAATTACCCTTGTCCCTTTCAAGGCCCCAAGTCAAGTACTATTTAAATTTAATTATATGCCAGGGGTGGGGCTGTTTGTCACCTGCTTGAATCACTAGGATGGCTTCTGTAACCCCACAAAGTCAGTCCAATAGGCAATCACTGTCATAGCACTAAAGGTGATGTCTTTACTATGGATCAGCTGCCTTGGGCACTCGGAAGCTATTGGCCTAGCACAGTTATTCTATGATCCTTTTCAGCAAGACAAATCCCTTCTAACAAGCACACGCATCATTCATCTATAGCCTTAGGTTCTGAAGGTCTTCCTGACTCAGTTGCAATGATCTGAGATGATCTTACACTCTCGAGATATTGAAGACCTCCATCCCACTTTGCCACATTGGCAAATGTTCAACCTATTGAGGCAGAGCCTGGTCCATTCTCAGGCACAGGCATACTGGTAAGAGGAAGAGAAGCCTTTGATATTCAGAGTTTCTTGCCATCATTTATTTTGTGCCTGTGTGCGCACGGACTTATACACCACAGCGTGTGTGGAGGTCAGGACAACCTACAGCATTGGTTCTCCCGTTCTATCCTATGGGTCATGGGAACCAAGTCAGACTTGCTGGGGGTGCCTTTGCTCTCTGAGCAACTTTCTGATCTTAACTTGCTGCTTTTAAATCAACATGCCACTAAAGATTAAAATTCCTGTGTTCTAAGACTCCAAAAAACATAGCAACAGTCAACATCAGAAAGGTGTTTGGCCACAAGAAAACCAAGAACAAGGAAGACCAACATGTGGATACTTCATTCCTCCTTAGGATAGGGTACAAAATATCCGTGAAGGGAGTTACAGAGACAAAGTTTGGAGCTAAGATGAAAGGATGGACTATCCAGAGACTACCCCACCCAGGGATCCATCCCATCATCAGCCACCAAACCCAGACACTACTGCATATGCCAGCAAAATTTTGCTGAAGGGACCCTGATATAGCGGTTTCTTGTGAGGCTATGCCAGTGCCTGGCAAACACAGAAGTGGATGCTCACAATCAGCTATTGGATGGAACACAGGGTCCCCAATGGAAGAGCTAGAGGAAGTACCCAAGGAGCTGAAGGGATCTACAACCCCATAGGTGGAACAACAATAGGAACTAACCAGTATCCCCAGAGCTCGTGTCTCTAGCTGCATATGTAGCAGAAGATGGCCTATTAGGCCCCTTGGTCTTGCAAATGATATATGCTCCAGTACAGGGGAAGGCCAGGGCCAAGAAGTGGGAGTTGGTGGGTAGGGGAGCAGGGGTAGGGGTAGGGTTTAGGGAACTTTTGGGATAGCATTTAAAACGTAAATAAAGAAAATATCTAATAAAAAAAGGTGTTTGGCAATGGGAAACAGGAAAAGGGCTTAAAGGAGTTTATAGTACAGATTTAAGGGTTTAGGTTTTGTTTGCTTTTGAGACAGTCTTACCATATTAACCAAGAATATCCAACCATCCACAAATATCTCATGAATGTTAGAATTTTCAGAACCGTGAAGAAGCATAAAGAGAAACCAATAAGATTTCTGGAGAAGTTTAGGATCTCTCTGGCAAGGTTAAAGGTGGCCCAGACAAGGTCCATCCTCAGCTAAAGTCTAGCCTCAGCTAAAGTCTAGCCTCAAGCTCCAGTTCCCAGCATACCTTGAGCTGCAGCTGTAGAAACAGCCACCAAGGCAAACGGAAGCCCAAGCAAAACTCCATCAGCAAACACAGTCTCCGCATCAGAGGATGTCCATGATGAACTCTTCATTGAAGACTTCTACGCCTTGGATGCCTGTCTAGAGTCAGTGTCATAGCCTGTTGTCATAGAGCCCTTCGCACAACTGGATTACTTTTGTAAACTCTTGATTTAAGACGTGAGTGTGCCAAGAAAGAGGAGGCACTGTGGGCCAGAGCTCAGGACCTTTCTGAGTCTATGGCATAGGGAGAATGGCTGCTTACAAATGCAAAGGCCACATCCTCATATGGACTCCTTTTTGGACGCATTAGCTGCCAACCAGCTTTCTGAGGACCACACCTGCTTTAACTGAGCTAGCCTGGCTAGATGGCTCTACCTGGCTTGAATGCTCCCACAGTTCATTCAAGGATCGAGAGAGCAAGCCTGTAGCTTTGTGGGTTCCTAAACCCAGCAGTGCAGTGTGGGGCACAGGTGTCTATCCCAAAGATGCCATTGTCCAGAGCACCCCCAGGTCTTGGCCTACATTCGTCCGTGGAAACTGTTTTGCCACTCAGAACTGGGACTGAACAGTCTCTTCACCTGATGACTTAATCATGCCCAAGCCAAGGCCTAATGTAATTATTTACTTTATTATGGGACGGTCTAGCCTGAGCCTTTTGACACTCCCCTTCATCCCTGCCTCAGAGTGTAGAGATTAAAGATTACAGCCACTGGCCATTACACCCAGTCTAGGTATTTTTTTTTTTTCTCCAAGATGGAGTCTAAATGTATATAGTCCAGGCTGTTCCATACATTCTGGCTATAGTTCTTAGTTCTCAGTGTTGAGATTCCGGGTGTGAGCTAAGACACCCGGCTTCACTATGAGTCTCTGTTGTCAATGCATAATGAGTGACACAATAGGAGCTCATTCCACTTTTTCTTTAGATAAAGTGATTTTTCATAGAAATAAAAATAAAAAGATTTGATCCCTAGTTAGGCATGGTAGAGCATGCCTTTAATCTAAGCACTAGAGAGACAGAGGTCATCAGATCTGGGTGAGACTAGCCTGATCTAACATGCCCTGTTCCAGCAGGACAGCAAGGGTTATGTAGATAGACCCTGTCTAAAAATTAATAAATGAAAATAAAATATTGCAAAAAAAAAAAATGAATCGAGGCCCTGATACAATGGTGGAAGCATAGTAGGATGGTAAGATCGCAAGCCTGATCCAAAGCTAATGATCTAGAATTAAGGTGAAGCACCGAGGGCATTGGTACACGGAGCTGGACCCGCAGCAGGGACGCTGGTGACAATTGCCTTAGTTTTTTATTCTCCCTACCTCGTTCACAGAGACTTCCCATGTCAAAGGTCAGGTGTCTTGGGGGAATCCGGACTAATACAGGACCTCTTTCAAACCCACGCAGGTACGTTCCAAGCTCCTCATATCATTCTGAGTTAACCAATACAACCAAGAACAGGATTGGACTGGAGTAAGAGTCACTTCTCATCTTAAAGCGCTTGGCTTTTCAAAAAATAAAAATAAAAAAGTCACGGGTGTCCATCCACTGACTTGCATTAACACTGCATGGGCCCAGCTAGACCACCTTACATCCCAGGAAGATGTCACTGTAACTAACGCCAGTCATCAGGATCAAACCACGGGCCAGTGGGACAAGTGTGTTCAGCGCTTATGCTGCCTGAGGGGAATTTTGGTGTCCATTTTCTACCTTTTTACATATGACTTAGTTATCCACAGTGTGGGTTCCTGATATCTTTCACCGACCAACCTGAGGCTCTGTACAACTTCACACCCAAGGAATGATAACATCTCATTGGGAGATGGGTATTTCACAAAATTAATTGCCCCATAAACTTTAAGAGAGTTGTCTTGAAGCATATTGGCTTGGAGGGCGGGAGGACAGAAATGGGTGGATGGGAAAGCGCCCTTAGAGGCAGGGGGAGGGGGAATGGTCTAGGGGATTTCTGAAGGGGAGACCCGGAAAGGGGAATACATTTGAAATGTAAATGAAGAAAATAACCAACCCCCCAAAAGATAAGCTTTTGGCATTGAGCCCTGCACCATTAATTCCATAAGGGAATTGTCGATGGCCAATGCTGTGATCCAACATACCTATGTAAGGAAGCTCCTACAACAGGGTGAGATAGAGGGCTCAAAAGGTCAGAGCACAAAGTACTCGTGTAAAGGGCCTGCTTGTTCTAGGAGCATTTCTATCTGTTTAACAGAACCAAAGAATGCAGAGGCTAAATCACAGACAATTGGGCATAGAGATGATGATGTCCTGTGACTGGCAATGGGCAGGAGGTGAGAATAGTCTTGCGGGTGATGTGACTTTGATCTGTAGGCTGTGGCTGTTTCCATTTGGGGGTCGGAACCAAATGGGATTTGGGGAGCACCCAGCTGCTTGCACTGGAGAACCCTTTGGTGGGTGAAGAATGACAGACTGGATTCAGCGGCACTATAGAACAGAGAGGAGTCATTCCACTCACTCGGGTGGCAACCTTTGGTGGTTTACTGTTAGCATGGACTCATCTTCAGTCCGGTGAATAGTGGAGCTGACACTACCTTCCCTTTAATCTGCATTTTGGGAATTCAACTGACACTCATAAGTGTTGGGGGGAACTGTTCACTTTTGTCATCAGAGCGCTGTGGTTACAGTTGATGACTGAGAATTTGGAGGGACACCAGGCCTGAAAATTCAGGAAGGTTCTACCCCCTGACACATACACAAAGTTAATTATTATTAAGCATTTGCAATATGGAAAAAAAAAGATAGAGCTATTTTGAGACTGTGCTTCTGTAAGTAATCCAAGGTGGCGTCTACACGTTGGCTGCATTCCTATGTGCTGAATGCTGGGATTCCAGGTGTGAGCTAAGGCACCTGGTTTCATTCTCAGCTTCTCTTGTCAGTGTGTTATAAATGACACAACAGGAGATCATTATCCCTTTCCTTTAAATAAGGTGATTTTAATATAAAAAGAGAGAATTTGAATCTTAACTGAGCATGTTAGATTGTGGCTTTCATAGCAGCACTAGGAAGCAGAGGCAGTCAGATCTGTGAGTCTGAGGCCATCCTGATCCAATCCAGTGCGTTCCAGCAGGACAACGAGGGTTGAAAGCCAGTTTTAAGCCTCACTTCTGGAAGATCTTCACCTTCAATGACATTATGCCCAAGTTGAGCATGTACCTGCAATGAGCTATGCATAGACGCCTTCTACTGAGTGACAGAATGGGAAGGGGTGGTCTTTCCCTTTCTTGACAAGGCTCCTCCGAAGTATTTCTTCCACAAGTGGCTTTTGGTGTGGGACTTCGGGGCTCAAGAATGATCCAGGTTATGAGGAGGTTAGCAAGTGGTACGAGGACCAGAAATTCACCCTCTCAGACCAGATGCTGGCACACATGACTCAAAAGTACTGGTTCAAGGAATATAGGCTGTCATAAACAGTATGCTGTGTCCTCCAAGGCTCTTGCCTATATGCAGTCATGAGTGCACACTTTGCCCATATGGAATAGAGGAAGAGCTTCCAAATGACAACATGCAGGTACCACCACAAAGCTAGGAGCACAGCGCCTAAGGTATTGCTGCTGAGAGGTGTGTGTCCACGGACCTGAAGGACCTCATAGACATCCGGTAATAAGGAGTGCAACACCATGGTCATGCCTAACATGGACAACCCACAGTTTGGCACCATAGTGATCTGCATCCACCAGGGCATGGTCTTCAGGCCGAGTGAAAAGACCTCTATGCCCACATTCCTTTTACAGCCTCATGGAGAGGGCTCAGGAGGCTGAACAGTTGGAACTGCCCCTAAGACGGATGCAGGATGAGTCAACGATGCCCGATAGGCTGTTTCTCCATCTCTGGAAGTGCATGCTTCTGTCCTGCACTCAACTGAGGTCAAGATTATATTGCAATGGGTAGCTTTTAATACAGTGACCTCAAACTCTTCAATGTTCGCAGAATAAGTGACCTGGAGGGCTCAGCTGAAGATAACACATCGGTATCAATTAGGGCTCAGGGGAACACTTCAGAAGGGAGGTCAGAAAGCGTGCCAGTGCGGTGAGATGCTGTCTGCTAGACAGAACCTGTCTGTTGTTCACGTGACCTCAGGAGTGGTTACCTGCACAGGATCAAGCTGTATGTCTCTGTAAGTCAGTAGGACTCTGGCAGAGTATTGCCCAGGCCTCACATATGGTAGAGGAGCTACTACTGGCAGTTGATAATTGTGTGTGGGAGGGGGAACAGTCACTTTGTCACTTCTTTTTGGCAGGGTTGTTTGGCCATACCCCCGGGGATGAGCCCACACCTGTGTTCAGTTGCCAGCACTAGCTGGACTCAGTAGATTTGCAGAGAGTATTTTTTAAAGAGGGTATGTTGATGAGTGTGTGTGTGTGTGTGCGCTTTAATCCGTGATTAGTTAACATAATAGTTATCTTAGGGTTTCATTGCTGTGAAGAGACATCATGACCAAGGCAACTCTTACTAGGGTTGGCTTACAGTTTCAGAGGTTCAGTCCATTATCATCAAAGCAGGAAGCATGGCAGCCTGCAGGCAGACACGGTGCTGGCAAAGGAGCTGAGAGTTCTACATCTTGATCTGAAAGCAGCCAAGAGGAGGGCCTCTTTCCACACTGGGCACAGCTTGAGCATGAAGACCCCCCCCAAAGCCTGCTTCCACAGTGACACACTTCCTCCAACAAGGACACACCTCCTCATAGTACCACTCCCCACGGGCCAAACATTCAAACACATGAGCCCATGGGGGTCACATCTATTTAAGCCACTATAAAAGGCTACCAGAGAAAGGAGTTAAAAATGCTGAGTATCTTTAGTGTATGCTTATACCAAGACCTGGAAAGCGCATTGGTCTCCCAGGCAGGACACTGCCTTCTGAGTTTCCTGACCTAGTCTTTCTTGAGATTTGGACCTGCTCAAAGAGAGGAGTCACCAGTTCCTGCTAGGCTCTGCTGGTAGCTCCTCCTGCTCCTGCCCAGGTGTGGCTGGGTGACTCTGCCCAGTCCTCTGGTATCCTGACTAATTGGGATCGTCATAAAATGCCCACACATTCCTGGTGTACTGGCTAGTTTTGTGCCAACTTGACACAGCTGGAGTTATCACAGAGAAAGGCTTCAGAAAGAAATGCCTCCACGAGATCCAGCTGTGAGGCATTTTCTCAATTAGTGATCAAGGGCGGAGGTCCCCTTGTGGGTGGTGCCATCTCTGGGCTGGTAGTCT
>NC_034607.1:16905361-16916578 GCF_900095145.1 Mus pahari | reverse complement strand
AGCAGTATGGAAATGTAAGCCGAATAAACCCTTTCCTCCCCAACTTGCTTCTTGGTCATGATGTTTGTGCAGGAATAGAAACCCTGACTAAGACACCTGGGAAGCCCCTCCAGTTTTGGTACACAGAACCACTGAACCTACGTGCTACTGGTGTCTGTGTACTTTACAGACTCGGGCAGAGTGAGCCCCTCCAGGCTTTCCCAAATAAGGGCAGAAAGGTCCAGCCAGCCTCGGAGAGCATGGGTCATAACAAGCCAAGCCCTGATCATTTTGGCTTGCTTTTCCATCCACCTAGCTACCCCGTTTGCCTTGGAAAACTAAGGAAATGTTTTGTGTGGTGCATTGAAGCCCAGAGGCCACAGGAATGCTCATCCCAAGAACAATGAATTCTAACACCAGGAGGCACAGATAGGGCTCTTTCTAGTAAACACTAGGGAAGAGCTGCTTGCCAGTATATTGGTATCCTTGTGCCTTGCCCAGGGAGGAAAAGGGCAGCGTGGGTCCCCACAGGCACCGAATTCAGATAGATGCCTCTTCGGTACCAGAATATTTCCCTGAAGCCTCCCTTTAGTGATCTAGAAACTAAAACAAAAACAAAACTGGACTGTTGTGCTGGGTAGTTTTATGTTAACCTCACTTACTCTAGAGTTATCTGAAAGGAGGGGACTTTAGTTGAGAAAAAATACCTTCATACGGTATGGCATTTTCTTAGTCAGTGACTGATGGGGGAGGGCCCAGACCATTGTGCGTGGTGTCATCCCTGGGCAGGTGGTCTTGGTTCTACAACAAAGCAGAGTGATCCAGTCATGAGCAAGCCAGTAAGCAGCACTCCCCCTCCACAGCCTCTGCATCAACTCCTGCCTCCAGGTTCCTGCCCACTTTGAGTTCTTATCCTATGGGGGAGGTGTAAGGCACGTAAACCCTTTCTTCCTCCTCAACTTGCTTTTGGTCACTATGTTTCATCGCAGCAACAGTAACCCTGAGACAACTGCCCATGGTATTCTAGAACAGTCTGACTGCAACAAATATTTGGATTGTGGTGGGAAGTTAGGTTTTGAAAAATGTCTTTTTTTTTTTTTTTTCCCCTTTGTCAGCTTGTCTCAGGTTAGAGTACCTGGGTGGAGGAGACTCCATTGAAAATCTACCTCTATCAGATTGCCTGTAGGCAAAGTCTGCGGGGCATTTTTCTTGATGAATGATTGAGGGAAGGCCCAGCTCCCTGTGGATTGTGCCAGCCCTGGGCAGGTGGTCCTGGGCCCTGTAAAGAAGCAGGCTGAGAAAGAATAGGGAGGGGAGGCAAGTCAGTAAGCAGAGTTCCCCCTGAGGAGGTTGCTTCAGATCCAGCCCTGGCTCTCATCCTCTGTGGACTGTAACCTGGGAGCTGTAAGACAAATTGACCCTTTCCTCCCCAAGCTGCTTTGATCATGGTGTTTTATCACAGGTCATAGAAACCCCAGGAAAGCAAAATCCCATATGGCTTCAGTCTCACAATTAAGACCCCACAAAATTCCCACTCACCAACTTCCCTGAGCACACGCTTGTGTTGACAGGCTCTGTACTCTTCAGCCTCCAGGGATGCCGAGTCTGAGAGCAAGACATTTTCTAGTGATAAGGAACTATCCCACATTCAGATCTAGAGACACACCCAGAGCCTAAGCAAAGAGAGTCCCGGGTCATAGGCTCTATCACTCCACGAGCTGCAGCAACACTTGCGTGTAAGCCTCTTCCAATGGATGCTGTAGTCAGCAGTGCACCTACTAATTCAGGTACCACTTCTTCACCCCTCAGACCCTGATCCCTTCATCTCCAGTTTGAACTGACATTCCCAAGTCCTTGAAGCACTTAAACCGGGAGTTTCCTCTAAGCTTTTTATCCCCGGGGCTCTCTGGTTCACACCTGGGCTGGACTGATACTGGCACGACTTGGCCTACTTTGCCAAGGATGGTGCTTTAGAGTCTGGTTCACAGTCGGCTAATTGGCTGAGCCCTCCTCGGGCGACTTCTCTCAGATCACACCCATCCATAGTGTCCTGACCTCTTGCCTCTCCTAGTTCTCCCTGCGTGGGTTACACGGACTCTTATGTCCTTCCTGAACCCCTCTTTTGCCTGATATGGCTATGTGTCTGGGGTATGGATTCACCTTGCCCATCACTCGTAATGAGGCTGCATTTGCGAGGGAACAATCGAGCAGGTTAATGCTGTTAGGTACAGCTCTGAGGTAAATGGGAACTCTTTAGACTATGTTTTCCACAGAAAAGAAGTCACCCAGGAGACCCTGGTCAGCCTTCATTCATCCTGAGACCGGGGCCCCTTCTAGACCACCCAGCTCTTTGATCTGTGTGCTGCACCTGAATCCACTTTGCCTGCCACTCTGGATTGAGGTTGCACTCAGGAGTCAGTTCCCCCACATTTGTCCCGAAGAGCACTGGCTTTTAGGGAACATTAAAGAGCAACCGAAGCCGATGAGACAGGAAGATGCAAGCATCCCAGAGGTTGTGCTGGTTCCTCATGCTACCTCCTCCAGCCCTCTTTCCCTCGAGTGAACAGAGATGTGTGTGTGTGACCATCTCAGACACGGGACTCTCAGAAACTACTTAGCCATGACTCCAGGAGAAGAGTAATGGAAAACACAGCTCCTTAAGCAATCCCCTAAATAACGTCCATGCCTCTGCTGCCAAGAGGGCAGAAGCCACCTTCCAGCTCATCACCTCCTTGGTTGCCCAGGTGATCGCATTTATGCGGCAGGAACTCTTTAGCAGACTAAGGCAAACAGAACACCAGGACGCCTCAGAAAAAAAACAGGAAGAAAGCTTTTCTCCCAGAACACCTGCCATCTGAATCCGGACCACTCTTCTTTCTATTTTTTTTTTCAAATTTTTATTGGATATTTTCTTCATTTACATTACAAATGCTATCTCGAAAGTCCCCTATACCCTCCCCCTGCCCTGCTCCCCTACCCACTCACTCCCACTTCTTGGCTCTGGCGTTCCCCTGTATGGGTCATATACAGTTTGCAAGACCAAGGGGCCTCTCTTCCCAATGATGGCCTACTAAGCCATCCTCTGCTACATATGCAGCTAGAGACACGAGCTCTGGAGGTACTGATTAGTTCATATTGCTGTTCCACCTACAGGGTTGCAGACCCCTTCAGCTCCTTGGGTACTTTCTCTAGCTCCTCCATTGGGGCCCCTGTGTTCCATCCTGTAGATGACTGTGAGCATCCACTTCTGTGTTTGCCAGGCACTGGCACAGCCTTAAAGAGGAAACACTCTTCTTTCAAAGTAGAGGTAACTCCTCCTCCAGTGGGTAGAAAAGCTACCTGCTCAGGTCCCCTACTAGTTTAAGCCTGTTTAAGCTAGTTTTTTTGGTGGTGGTGGTTTTCCTTAAGTAGGAAAGCTCAAAGCAACTGTGAGTTTAAAGGGATTGCCCCTAGCTCCACTTCTAGCCCTCAGGCCTTGATGAATCCTCCACGTCAGAGAACGACGACCATTCTTTGGAGGAGGATGGCATTCCTAAGTAGGATAGAGTAGACCCTTGTTTTAGCTACTTAATCAAGAATTGAAGGTATTCCCTTCCCAGCTGTGAAATTATTATTTTTTTATTTTGTTTTTTTTTTTGTGGTGTTTATTTGTTTGTTTGTTGTTGTTGCTGATGTTTGTTTGTTTTACAAAGAAAGCATTATTTGGACTGAAACCAAGTCAGGAGGGGGTAGAAAAGGCAGAGACAAGAGTTCCAGAAAACCCTAAGAAACAGTAAGAGTCAGCACCAGGCAAGGTGACACCATTAGCCAGAAATGAGGCAGGGACAATACTTAAAACCCTAGCCTGCATTTTAAAAATTACCCAGGAAGATAATGGAGACTTCCCATCCCTCTCCCAATTCTCTTTTCCAGGGCTCTCCTGCTGTAGGGAGTTTTACCCGCGCCCCGGGGATACACACACACACACACACACACACACACTTTCTTTTTCTTTTAGTTTTTATAATACATTTCCCAGCAGAAGGTGACACCCTATCAAGTTTCTGGAACAAAGCCAGAGCAGGCTGTTTTTATTGCCTGTGGAAACTCTCGCCCACCTCGGCTCCCAAAGCACTCTGGGTGAGCAGCCCCCGCTCGTTTCTCACAGGTTCTCCTTTCCCTCTCTCCCTCAATCAGTAGCTAGATCCCGCCCCCTATCCTGGCAAGTAACCAATAGCTGTAAAGGAAACTGAAAATTTTACAACCAGGCTGGATAGCTGGATCTGCCAATCGTCCCACCACACAAACAGCATCTCTGGCATAAGTCGCCATCCCTTAATTGAAAGACTGTCCCACCCGTACTCTTAACCTTCAGCTTCTGTGTTGTTAGATATCACCTAGTGTGCCCATAATCCTAGTTTATCAGTCCCCCCCACACACACCCCCGCTTCTTTGTTTTATGTCACGGGCCTTGGAAAAGGGTACCAGAGTATGGGATTTAAGCCGCTCCAGGAATTGTGTCACCTAAGAAAACGTGTTGTCTTCTAAGAACTTGCTCCTCTGATGAGCCCAAGATTTCTTGTTTATTGTGTGTGTGTGTGGGGGGGGGGTTCTCTGGCCCCAAATAAACACTTTCATGAAAAGGGGAACAGAGTTAAAAATGATTGCCTACTACTTGACTTCAGCATCCCTCTTCTCCTTTGCAGAGAAGCACAGCTATAAATGACTAGTGTGTACTACATGATGAGTTGACCTGGTGGTGACAGCTATTCTATAATGACAGACAAAACTGTCCTCTTGTTCTCTAATCAGTCCTAAGAGCTGAGGGAGGATCAGATGGCAGCCCTCTTTGAGGAGAAATGGATGAGTAACTGAGGTTGGAGCAGTGTGGCAGGTGAGTGACTTTAAGGGATCAGAAATGCGAAGCAGCAGGCATGTGGGTTCTTCCCATCTACAACATCTCCTGGGGACCATCTGTCCCAGGCTGGATGTACCTTACCAGAGGAGAAAATGAGATGCCTAGTGTGCCTGTGATGTGTATGAAGAGGGAAAATAATAGATTGGCCTGAGGCTGTTCTCCAATCACTGGCTCCCGTTCATGTGTCTGCAGGTTCCTCTCTACATGTCCCACTCATGCTTAGTAGAAACTTATATAGAAGAGGTTGTCAAAGTGTAGCTTCTGACTCAGGAGGTCTGGGTGGGGCCTGGGAATCTGCATTTTCAGCTGGTCCCCATGATGCTGGTAGAGCAATGAAGAGCAATGTCAAGGCCTTGATGGAGAGCATCAAATGTACCAGAGAACCTCTATAACTGTAGATTCCCAGGTCCTGCCAAGCACCCTGGGTAACCTCCTTGCTTGCTCTACTTCAAGCAGGGCTGTGAGAGACTCCCCAGGAGCTATTCTCATAAAAAGGAAGGACAAGAAGCTTTTAGAGAATTTAGAATCTAGGAGCAGAGACCTGTCCCAGAGTTCTATGTTGTCCTCTTGATGGTGGCCCCAGGGAAAGCTCCATACTCACAGGGCAGCTGGTACCCCGACATTTCTTAGAACCCTCTATGGAATTGGAGATAACCTATTCACTCTGGTTCTAGAGATTTTCTGGTGTGCGACTTACACGCTACTGACCAGAGTTGCCCCTCTGTCCCCTGTGCCTTCTGCCCTGGGGTCTGAGACAAGTGGAGGGTCCAAGGTCTGATGGGTATTGTAACAGGAATGGCAGGGCCACATCTATGTAAACACTGGGGGCAGCACAGCTGCAAATTAGGAGGACCTAATTGAGAACTACCTGAGAGACCAAGGATGGCTGGTGCAGACAGTGCCAGTCAATCGGGACTGCTGGTTAGGAGAGATGCTTTCTTGGGACCAATGGGGCTCCAGTGGAACTTACAACAGTGTTCAGGCAAGCTTGCTGTAGTGTTTCTCACCTGCTCTCAGAGTCTGGGCCTTTGACGCCACACCACCTTGCCTTCTACCCCCAAGGACAGGCAGGGACGGACATCGAGTTAAGTCCAGCACACAGACATCACTGTATGTCAAGCCCAGAGGGCAGTAAGAAATGACAAGGGACCTGTCTCACAAAGCTCACCAGATGCCTTGTCATCTAGCTAATTAGCTTTTAAAAAAAATTCTAAAGTCTCGGTGGTGTTGGAGAGGCCAATCGATGCCTCTGAGTATGGACGGCAGAGAGATGGCCATGGCCAGTGCTGGTGACATCGCCCAAGGATGGCTGAGCAGTCTTCAGCTAATCATGACTACTAAGCTCCTTCCCTGGGAGTTGTTTTTGATTCCTGTGGAATAGATTAAGACTCTGTTTTGAATCCCCTGCGGTTTCCCGTGGAGCATAATTATAGCTGCACTGGAATCAGAATTCAGGTCAACAATTACTTTAATGAGATGTCTGAAGAGCATGGCCAGTGAGGGGAGGCCCCAAGGGAGAGGGAGGGAGGGAGGGAGGAAACTCCTCATGGGATGAGGGGGTGAGGAGGGAAGGCTTTGTGAAAAGGTGAATAGAAAAAAAAAATTGGAGAAATGGGGAGGGAGAGGAAGAAAGGGAAGGGGAAAGGGAAGCCAGAGGGAGGGAGGGAAGCCAGCCAATAGAGGCATGAAGAGAAAGGAAAGAAGGAAGCCAACCAATGAGAGGTTTAGAGAGGAGAGACGGAGTTAGATAATGAGACATGAAGAAGAAGGGCTGGTTAGAGGCAGGGCAATGAAAAACAAGAAGGGAGGATAGAAGAGAGCCAAGGACAGATGAGTAGACGGTGAGCCAAGCAATTTTTCAAAAATGAACAGAAAACAGGTCAATAAACAAGATGAGGCTTGGGCACCTGTGGAGAAGTCTACTGTCTTGGAGTTGGACATTTCTGGAGCTAGCAGGAGGGTTGGAAGAAATGACTGTTACTACCCAATACACCAGGCTTCTATTCCAGAATTCACCCCTTTTGAGCAGTGTCGATTTGGGCTCATTTCTAGACTGGTCCGATCATGTTCCCAAATTTGTCAGATAAATGTTAGGCATAAAAGTTTGAAACTGGTACTGCCTCCTGTACCCAGGAGCACACATCTAACTGGAGGATGGTGACAATCTGGCAGAAAAATTCTAGACCTCTAGAATCTGCCCGTGAGAGTCCAAAGTTCATCCTGGCTACTTGCCTCTACAGGCTGCTCCTAGCCAATGACATCCAACAGGGTTACTGACAGGGTCATTTCTCCCCACCCTAGGAAGGGGCTCCCTCTTCCTCCTCCCTCTCCCTCCTCTTTCTCCCTCCTCCTTCTTCCCTTTCTCCTCCCTCCTCCCTCTCCATTTCCCCTTCCTCCTCCTTTCTCTCTGTCTCTCTCTGTCTCTCTCTGTGTCCTTTGTGGTTCTTTACCCTCCCCAGCCTCCTAGTCCCTCTCCAGTCCTTGTTCCTTCTGCTCCCATGCTTCCCCTTCCTCCTGGCTCCATCTCCTGTCCTCTCCACCACCAGCTTCCCTTCAGTGTCAAACATCATCTGTCACAGACAGAAGACAAACCCTCCCACCTCACCTTTTCTAGGAATTTCCCTCCACAACCCTTTTGTATCTTGTGATGGTTCATCTTCATTCTTAAACATGATAGGATTTAGCATCACCATTTGGGTCTTATGGAGGCTTGCAGAACACAGAGATAAAAGGAGTCCTGGTGGTCATGGAGCCACCTGCTATACCCATCCAAAATGCTGGATGGGAGAAAAATAGATTCCTGTGTTTCCTGAGCCATTAGTATTCAGTCTTTCAATGAAAAATAAAATCTGGATTTGTATTTTAACTGAAACCAGAAGGTTTCTCTGTTTATCTGATGCATTGTTTTTTGTTTTGGGTTTTTTTTTTTGGGGGGGGGGTTGTGGTTGAGACAGGGTTTCTCTGTGTAGCCCTGGCTGTCCTGGAACTCACTCTATAGACCAGGCTGACCTTGAACTCAAAAAATCTACCTGCCTCTGCCTCCCAAGTGCTGGTATTAAAGGTGTGTGCCACTCCTGCCCGGCCATCTGATGAGTTCTGAAAGTAAGAGAGGCATATGCCCTGTGGAAATGTCAGGCTGACTCCTGACACAAGAATAACGTACATGGGTTTGTCCTGGGTTGAGTCAGAGCCCCATGTCTGTATGTTTAGAAGCATGTGCTGTGACCTGAGATGTTACTTTACATTGGGAAGATCCACTTGGACCCAAACTAGTGCTGTATGCGAGCTAAGTGTGTGAAGAAACAGAGAACAGAGAACCTGGGGAACAGAACTTTGGTGGGAGTCACTGAGGGTCACCGTGTGGTCCTGTCCAGAGACATTGGGTCTGAGGGCAGAACATAGAAGCTAAAGTCAGGGACCCGGGTGGGTAGTCATGCAAACAAGCCCTGGGATGTGCCTTATGGTTACAGGTGGTGATAGCAGTCGGTGCCAATCAAAGACCTTGGGCAATGGTGAGAGGCAGTTCCCTTCTCATGACACATCAAATTCCATGTCCTGTCACTGTCATAAGTAGCCAACATCACTTATCTCAAAAGATGATTTGTCTGTCACCCCTCCAGCAAGGCCTCCATGGTACTTGCCATGTAAACCCAGGTGCATCCTCTTCCTCTAAGTATCCCCTCCACCACGCTCTCTCAATGTAGCAATTATCAACTCATTATTGTGCACAGTGTGTAGCTGATGGAACAGTGTCTGATAGAGGCAGCAATATCTGTATTATTCCTGCAGCTCTTTTCCTGAGCTGGGGCCCCATAAACAGCAGGGGAGAAGGATGGGTGCTTACGTGGTGAGGGAGCACACTGGGCAGTCATAAATATGACAGGGAGTGGGGTTGCTGAATTACCTCCATACCGCTGAGATCCTGGGAGCCTTCAGAAACAGGGAGGTTCCCAGAAACACTGAAGGCTAAGCTGACTTTAGCAAGGTCTTTGTGCTTTTAAGATTGACATTAGTACCATTCAGTAGTCCCACTGGCATGGTTCAGCTATAAAGTATTTCCTATAGGCTCATGTGTTTCAGTGCTTGGTGACGCTGTTTTGGGAGCTCGTGGAACATTTTTGAGTTGAGACCTCTTTGAAGGAATGGAATCACTAGAGGGTGGGCTTTGAAGTTTATGGCAGTTCGAGTGGGAATGTCTCTCATAAACTTGTGTATTTGAACACTTGGTCCTTACTTGATGATGCTTTTTGGGAGCTGTGGCTTTGTGGGAGGAAATATGCCACTGGAGGCTGGCTTTGAGAGTTTGATTGACTCATGATGTTGGCAGTTCTGTGCCTGTGGCTCAAGATGTGAGCTCTCAGCAACTTGCTCCAAGCTCCAAGCCTGCCTGTTGGTGTGTCTCCTCAGTATGATGGGGATGCCTGCCTGTCGCTATGCCTCCCCGGCATGATGGTGGTGGACCTTTATCTCTCTGGAACTATGAGCCTCAATAAACTCTTCTTTCTGTAAGTTGCCTTGGCCATGGTTGTTGGTAGCAATAGAAACGTAACTATTACAAGGGTTGTAGCTGAGCCCTGCTTCCGACTGTGGTTTTTTTCCCTCTGCTTGGTAATTCTCTGAGATGTGGGCAAGCAACCTCACGCTCCTGTTGCCCTACCTTCTCCGCTATGATCAACAGGGTTCCTTCAAACTGTGAGCCACAATAAACAGGATGTAAACGTAACTGAGGCAGCCACATAATAGTCCCCAGAGGGGTAATTATCAAACCCTGAGGGATAAACAGATATCATCAGATCACACCCTGCAGATCCCAGGTCACTAGATGCTCACTCCGCCTAGGTTTCATGCCTGGGCCCTTAAAGGGGAAGAGGAGTTGCAGCCCCTTCCCCATTTTTGGCTTACACATGCCACATCCTGACATGTTTTCTTTGGTGAAGAAAGTCAAAAGGGCAGATTTAAGTGTAGGGAGGGGATGTAGGAAGGGGGGGGGTCATCACCTGATTGCTTCTACTCCTGTTTAGCCGTTCTGTTACTAATTAATGGGGCCATTACAGCATTTCAAAGGGAAAGAACTGTGATTAAAGGTTAATGCCGCCACTGCAATGCATCCCACCTGAAATTACATTATAAAAACGTCCAGAGTATTTAATTGAACCTATAAGTAACAATGTAATTACACTCAATGTATGTGCCTCTGCATCTATTTGCTCTTTTCTGAGGTGCAGAGAGCCCCCACGTGGGCCAGTTAAAGGAGGGCATTGTGATTTTCTGAAACTGCCTCATCATGTCTCCAGTCTCCTCTGTCCTGTCCACACGCTCAGGGGATAAACAATAGGAAACCCAGTCACCATGTCTGCGCCTTCTCCAGTGTACCAGTGTGTGTTCGTGTATGTGTGTGTGTATGTGTTTAGTGCATGTATGTGCTCATGGACGTGGAAGCCAGAGGATCGCCTTAGCTATGGAGTCTCAGACAGTGTCCCCCTTGTTTTATTGACAGGGTTCCTCAGCATCCTGGAACTTACTTATTCAGTAGACGACTAGCTGGTCAGTAAGACCCAGGGACCGACCTGTCTACTTCTTTAGTGCTGGAACAAGCACAGACAACAGCATCTGGCTGTTCTACATGGTTCTGGGGATTGAACCAAGGTCCTCCTTGCTTATTTGACCATCTCCACGCCAATGGAACAGGTTATCCTGTCAGAATACTGCCCCCTTCTGGACGCTGTAGGCACTTGAACTAGCACATGCTGATGCTAGGCTTTCGATGGCTTTTAGGACCCTTCAGGAATCCTCTAACCATCCCCAGGAAGCAGAATGCTAATTAAAAAAAAAAACAAACAAAAACTAAAACTAAAATCCCCTCTATCTTAGTTACCATTTGAAGCTGCCCAAGCGGCAGGAAAATGCCTATATCATTACCACTTTCCTAGGCGACACTGATGTGAAAATGAATGGGATTGAGCCAGGCTTCGTTTTTTTAAAAAGGAGGAGTTATTGCAAGAGAGCGGATAGCACTTGCAAGGGACAGGGGGTTGCAAAGGATAACATTGACTTGGAGAATCAGGGTCCCTTGGCAGGGCTGAGGAGACCACCACACACTGCAGCTTGGTACCTCCTCCACTACCCCTTGTTGGGGTTAGCCACTGCACCAGCCTCAAACATCGGTCTCCAAATGCAATTTGGCCCAGTCGCTTAGGGTTGCTTAAGCCTTTTTTTTTTTTTTTTTTAAATGCCAGCACGCCTCTTTTTTTTTTTTTTTTTTTTTTTCTTGGTAATAGCTATTGTGATTGTGATAAGATGGTACATCAAACTAATTTTTAATTTGCAATTCCCTAATGGCT
>NC_034607.1:16902927-16904753 GCF_900095145.1 Mus pahari | reverse complement strand
CCCTCCCTCTCTCTCTCCCTCCTTCCTTCCTTTCTCCTCCTCCTTCTCCCCCTCCTCCTCCTCCTCCTCCTCCTCCTCCTTCTCCTTCTCCTCCCCCTTCTTAGACCATTAGTATTTGGTTTTGTCCTAGGTCTCTGGCCTATCTAGTCTTCAGTTGTTGGTCACCCAATCAGTTTCAGGTATCAGGTTCCATCTTGTGGAATGGGCCTTAAGTCAAACCAGACATTGGTTGGCTGCCCACATAAGCTTTGTGCCTCTATTGCCTTAGCATATTTTATAGGCAGGACAGAGTTTAGATCAAAGGTGTTTTTGTTTTTGTTTTTGTTTTGTCTGTGTAGGTGTTTACATTTTACTTTTGGTAGTCTGCAAAGAACCTCCCCATACCAAAGACACTGGAATGGAGAGGTGAAGGTTCTACGTAGGCACAAGCTTGATCTACATCTCCATGTCTGGTGAGCTGTACGGGGGTTGTCTTCAGCAATGGAGCCTTGCTGTCGGTTTGTGAAGAGCAACCTATTGTGTTGGCATTAGGCTGGGCTGTTTGCAAATGTCCAGGAGACTCATTTGGCCAGCACTTCAACTGGATGTAACCCAGTCCCAGTACTGGAAGGTTCATTTGGTGATAGGAGACGACCCGCATGATTCGGAGACTCCACCGGGGTGGCCTTCTTATATTTTAGGAAGTTTCCCTGTACTAGGTTTCTATATCACACTCAGATGTCCCTTAAATCTAGTTGTCTCTCCTTGAAATCCCTGTTCAACACCATTTCCCCTTCCCCTCCCGAATGAATCCTCCCATTTTTATCCCCTTCCCCACCCTGAGTCCACCCAGAAAATTTATTCTATTTCTATCTCCCAGAGCGACCCTTGTATCTCTTCCCTCTATACCTAACCTCTCTGAGCCTGTGGACTGTTATTATTTATTTAAAGGCTTATATCCACATCTGAGTGAATACATACTATATTTATCTTTCTGAGTCTGGGTCACCTCACTCAGGATGATTTTTTTCTAGTTATATACATTTGCTGCAAGTTTTGTGATGTCATTATCTAACTCTTGAGTAATACACCATTGTGTAAGTGTAAATTCTTTATCCATTCTTCTGTTGAGGGACATCAAGGTTGTTTCCCTTGTCTGGCTAGTATGGGTTTAGAGCAACAGTGACCATGTTGAGCAAGTGTCCTTGTGGTAGGAGAGTATGTCCTATGGGTATATGCCCAAGAGCAGTATAGCTGGGTCTTGAGGTAGAAATATTTCCAGTTTTCTGAGGAACCACCATATTGATTTCCATAGTGGCTGTACAAGTTTGCACTCTCACCAGCAATGGAAGGATTCTTCTTATCCACATCCTTGCCAGCGTGAGCTATCACTAGTGTTATTGATATTAGACATACTGACAAGGGTAAGATGGCATCTCAAAAGTAGTTTTGATTTGCATTTCCCTGAAGGCTATGAATGTTGAACATTTCATTAAGTGTTTCTCAGCCATTTGAATTTTCTTTATTGAAAATTCTCTGTTTAGATCTGTAAGCCATTTTTAAAACTGGATTATTTGTTTTTTAATATCTAGTTGCTTGAGTTCTGTATATATTTTGTATATTAGTCTTTATCAGATGTTGACTTTGTGGAAATCTTTTCCCATTCTGTCAGCTGCTGCCTTGTCCAAATGACAGCGTCCTTTGCCATACAAAAGCTTTTCAGTTTCATGAGGTCCCATTTATTAGTTGTTGATCTTAGTGCCTGTGTTGACAGTGTTCTTTTCAGAAAGTTTTCCTGTGCTGACATGTTCAAGGCTTTTCTTTTCTCTTCCCTTCCCTTCTCCTCT
>NC_034607.1:16860120-16902775 GCF_900095145.1 Mus pahari | reverse complement strand
CCTCCCCTCCTCTCCCCTGTCCTCTCCTCTTCTCCCCTCTCCTTTTCTTTCTTTCTTTCTTGCTTGCTTGTTTGCTTGCTTGCTGGCTTGCTTTTTACTTTCTTTTCTATCAAGTTCAGTATATCTGGTTCTATGTTGAGTTCATTGATTCATTGGGAGTTGATTTTTGTGCAGGGTGATAAGTATGAGACTATTTGGGTTTGTCTACATGCAGCCGTCCAGTTTGACAAGCACCATTTGTTGAAGATGCTGGCTTTTTTGCAGTGCATATTTCTGGTTTAAAAGAAAAAAAGTTAGGTGTCCATAGGTGTGTGCATCTCTGTCTTGCTCTTCAATTCAATTCCACTGATCAACATATCTGTTCTCATGCCAACACCATGATGCTTATTCCAAAGCTCTGTATTGCAATTTGAAATTGGGAATAGTGAGAACCCCCAGCAGATTATTGTTGTTGTTGTTGTTGTTGTTATTCAGGATTGTATTAGCTATCCTAGAGTTTTTGTGTTTTCGTATGAAGCTGAGAATTGTCCTTTCAAGATCTGTGAAGACTTGTGTTGGAATTTTGATGGGAATTGAACTTAATGAATTAATTAATTAATTGAATTATCTATAGATTACTTTTGGTAGGATGGTTATTTTTATTATGTTAATCCTACAAATTCATGAGCACTGAATATCTTTCCATCTTCTGAGATCTTCTTCAACTTCTTTCTGCAAAGACCTGAAATTTTATCATACAAGCTTAGTTAGAATTGTCCCTCCAAGATCTTTAATATTATTTGATGCTATTTTAATAGTTGTTGTTTCCCTCCCATTTGATTTTTGTTAGTTAATTTTATATTCCAGCCACTTTGCTGAAAGTATTTGTCAGCTGTAGAAGTTCCCTGGTGGAATTTTTGGGTCACTTATGTATGCTATTGTATCATCTGCAAATAAAGACACTTTGGCTTCTTCCTTTCCAATGTTTATCTCTTTGATTTCCTTCAGTTGTCTTATTGCTTTAGCTAAGACTTTGAGTACTGTTTTGAATAGATATATAGAGAGTAGGCAATCTTACCTTACCCCTGATTTTAGTGGATTTGTGGTAAACTCTCTTTAGTATGTTTAGGTATGTCCCTTGTACCCCTAATCTCTACAGCTCTTTTATGATGAAGGGGTGTTGGACTTTGTCATAGGCTTTTTATGTATCCAATGGAATGGATCATGTGGGGCTTTTCTTCAGTTTGTTTATATTTATTGATTTTCATTATCGAACCATGAATCTCTAAGCTTTCTGTTGATTCTGTTGTTGATAATATTCAGCTCTGGTGGTCAGATAGGACACAGGAGTCATTTCAATTTTCTTGTATTTGTTGTTTCTTGCTTTTTGTGTTTGAGCATATGGTCAGTTTTGGAGAAAGTTCTGTGTGGTGTAGAGAAGAAGATACATTCTCTTGTATGTGGGTGAAATGTTGTATAGATATATGTTAAATCCATTTGGTTTACAACCTCTGTTAGCTCCAGCTTTTCTCTTCTTAGTCAATGTCTAAATGACTGGTCTATTGCATCAAAGTCTCCCACTACCAGTGTACGAAAGTCAATGTGTGATTTGAATTGTAGTAGTATTTGTTTTACAAACTTGGATGCTCTTGTGTTTGGGGCATAGATGTTAAGAATGAAAATGTCCTCTTGGTGCTTTTTTTCATTTGAGTATGTAGTACCCTTCCCTATCTCTCCTGATTGGTTTTGGTTTAAAGTCTATTCTGTTATATATTAAAGTGGCCACACCAGCTTGTCTCTTAGGTCCATTTGCTTGGAATACCTTTTTCCAGTCCTTTACCTGAAATGATGTCTATCTTTGATGTTGAGGTGTGGTTTTTTTGGATGAAGCAGACGAATGATTCCTGTCTTTGTATCTATTCTGTTAATCTGTTTCTTTTCATTGGGGGAATTGAGACCATTTATATTGAATGATATCAGTGACCAGTTATTGCTGATTTGTGTTATTTTGTTGTTTTCAGTGGTAGTGATGGTGATGGTCATGGTGTGTGTGAGTGTGTGTGTGTGTGTGTGTGTGTGTGTATGTGTTTCCCTTCTTTTAATTTTTCTTGTTTGAGCTTATTTATTCCCTTTCTTTTCTTGGTTAACATTCTTAGGTTGGAGTTTTCCTTCTACTACCTTTTGTAGGGCTGGATCCGTAGATAAATATTGCTTAAATTTGGATTTAGCATGGAACATCTTATTTTCTCTATCTATGGTGATTGTGTGTTTTGGTGAGTATAGTAGTCTGGGCTTGTATCTGTGGTCTCTTAAGAGTCTACAGCTAATCTATCCAGGCCCTTCTGGTGTTTAGAGTCTCCACTGAGAAATCAGGTATGACTCTGATAGGTGTGCCTTTGTACATTACTTGGCCTTTTCCCCTTATAGCTTTAACATCCTTTTTGATTGTTTGTTTGTTCTGTACATTTGTTCTGTAGTGAGGGGACTTTCTTTTCTTGACTAGTCTATTTGGTGTTCTGTTTCTTCTACATTTATATGCATCTTCTTCTCTAGGTTAGAAAATTTTCTTCTATGATTTTGTTAATTTTTTTCTGGGATATTGAACTGTTTTTTTCTCCTTCCTCTATTTCTATCATTCTTAGATTTGGTCTTTTCATAGGGTCCCAGATTTCCTCAGTGTTTTATGTCAGGGTTTTTTTTTTTGTTTTAGATCCAACACGTTCTTTGACCAGTGTATCCATTTCCTCTGTCTTATCTTCAATTCCTGAGATTTGCTCTCTCATCTCTTGTATTCTGTTGGTAAAGCTTGCTTCCCTAGTTTCTATCTGAAATCCTAAATTTTTTTTTTTTTTTACTTCCAGAATTCCCTCAATTTGGGTTTTGTTTATTGATTCTATTTTCATTTTCAGATCTTGAACAGTTTTATTCCAATGTCTGTGGTTTTCCTGCATTTCTTCAAGGAATTTCTTCATTGCTTCTTCCTGGCTGCTTGCATTTTCCTGGATGTCTTTAAGGGATTGATTCATATCCTCTTCAAGGACCTTTACAGTCTTCATACAGGCTGTTGTAAGGTCTTTTTCTAGTGTCTCAGCTCTGTTGAAATATTCAGGGCTTGCTGTGGTCAAGTTTCTGGGCTCTGGTAGAGACATATTGGCCTGGTTGTTATCGATTGTGTTTTCACTCTAGTGTCTAGGCGTCTGGGGCTTGTATGGTTATATGTCTAGGTGCTGGTACCTGGCTTTGGCCTTGTTGGGTGGGTGGGTTTTTTTCCCTTGGTTTCTTTTTCCTGTCTGGATTTAAAGAGAGTGTGATGGCTGTGCATTGCCTGGTATGACGTTTTCTGTGGTGGCCCCGTTTCCCTGGCCTGCTCAGCTTGTATGTCCCCGGGGAATGCCTACCGGTTTTAGAGGCTGGGGTACTGGCACGATTTGGTAGAATGAAGGTTGGAGGAGATCCTTTTGAACCCCTGGGGATGGGGTCAGAGAAGGAAGAGGGACTGCAGCATGTGTCCAGCTGCAGAGCTGAGGATGAGAATAAGAGGTTGAATCTGGGGGAGCATAAGGAGAGGTGAAGATCTGCAGGCAGTCTACCTGCTCCCCCCTGCACGAGTAGTTTTGGGGTCGGCTGGGGTCGGAGATTGAAATAAAGCCTAAAGATATTTTTTAAAGAGTTATTTATTTCATACTATTTTGTAGTTCTGGTGTGAGCAATGACTCAATATATGCACATACATATCTTATACAACTAGCCACAGATGCTTTGTGTCTCATGATTGCAGGGGCCAGATCATACCCAGATCATACCCAGGAAACAGTGTTTCACAGTCCTTCCTCTGGCTCTTAGAGGCTTTCGTTTGGAGTGGGGGAGATCCTGAAAGCAGCTCTCACTATCACAAATTATGCATGCAAGTTTCTGGCATTTGCAGAAATTGCAGGGGTCAGCACATCTGGAGGGCAATGGCTAAGTCTTACCCTAGGATAGCCACCTTCATGATCATGGGATCTCCCCTGCCAGGTAAGTAGGTTCTCACAGTCTTTCTGTCACCACTCCTGTGATGTTTGTAAGGGTTTTGTAAGGGGGTTATGGATACCTTGTTTATGTTAGAACACTCAGCATGCTGACCAGTTAGGAGTTTCTGCATTAACTTTCACCCTCTGAAAAAAATGTGGGAAGTGGGTGTGGCCGCGGCTGCAGCTGCATGAGCCAAGATGGCGCCCTGGCTCATTGCCAAGCCCTGTGATTCCCCGCTTGTTTACCAAAAACCTGATTATACGCACCTGAATGATCATGCGCTGCCTGCCTGACGCATAGCGTCATACAGCATGATATTGAGTCACTGGCCTATCAACACACACCCTGTCTGTGTGCATGGCTCGTGTACAGAGCGTGCTGAGTGCTGATTGGACGATGAAGAGTGGTGAGAGACGCGGGCGGAGGGTGGAAGTGGATAAATTGGGCGATTCCCCCATAATAAACAGCAGAAGCTGAAAGAGAATGAAGGAAGCTGCATCGGGAAGCTGCAGAAGCTGCTCAAACCCTGCCTTGGCATACGTGTCGTCTTTGCCCCACCTCTGCTGGATGAAGTGTGGGGTCCGCAACAACAAAAAAAAGCTTTAGGGAGATGGGGAAATGGGCCAGCAATAGCTGTTTTCACAGAGGATCATGCTTTGATTCCTAGCACCTACATCAGTTAGCTCACGACTACCTGTTACTCTAGCTCTGGGGGAGTTGATGCCTTCTCTGCTGTCCTCCGTGGGAACTTAACACACATACTAAAATCAATTTTCTCTGATCAAAGATGAAACACTGTGAGAGCAGTCTGCATGGCCATCTAGCACAAAAGTAATCTTCTTGAAGTGTCCTTGAGAAGTCAAAGAAATCTTTGTGGTTATAAATTACTATTAGCTATATCTTCTTGCCTATCTTAAATGAGAGTTTCTTCAAAGACAGCCTAGGATGATTTGCTTTCTCTCTCTCTCTCTCTCTCTCTCTCTCTCTCTCTCTCTCTCTCTCTCTCTCTCTCCTCCCCCCCCCCCCCCGTGTGTGAACTTCTTTTGGTAGATAAATCTGAAAGTTTAGACTCATGTCTGTCTGCCCTTGGCTCCTCTTTGTCTCTGTCTAGACCCCACAGAGAACGCTAGACTACTGAAGCAGGAATGTTTTTTCTATGCAACCAAAAAGCTTTCCTTCCCAAATAGTGTTTTTGTGTGAGGTGGTCCTCTTTATTCTATACTTGGTCAGCTGGCCTGGCTTTCCATCTCGTCGTTCTGGTCAGCAGTGCCCCCAAGGCCCCATGGGAGGCGTAGCCTGCCTCTCTAGTTTGCTGGGCCGTCACACCCCTTTGTAATGAACACTTACATATTTGGCCAACAATGCCCCGATTTCACCCTCGAGTTCCTCTGCTTCCCTCTGGTGAATGCCATCTGCTCCTGGTGATTTATCTACATTTAGTTTGTCAATTAGGTAGAAAATCACTCGCACAACTACTGCCGTTGAGTTTGTCTCTGCCTTATCAGTACACTCTGGAAGTGGAAACTTTATAGAATCACATATGAATGCAGAACTTGAGCCTTTTGAGGAAAATTCATTCTCATTGTTCAGACTCACTGCTTTAAAGAACAACAATTGAGTACCTACTGTGGGCCTTCCAGAGTATTCTTAATAAGGAAAGATAAGACAGGGAGACAGGAAGGAAAGACAGAAGCGACTGGAGTGCAGTTATGAAGGAGATTTAAAAAAGAAAGTAGGGGAATGGGTGGTTTGTAGGAGGGAGGTGAAATAATGAATGAATGCAGGAGACACTAGTAAGAATTATTGTCCTGGTTAGAGTGAAGGTTGGGGGAAAAACTACAAACAGGTGGTTTATGTCTCAGTTGCCCTTTGTGCTCTTTCTGTGTGTTCCTCCTCACATTTATCCTGGTAAGCAGATGCAGGAGCAGGTGCAGAAGCAGATGCAGGTGGAGGTGCAGGTGCAGGTGCAGGTGCAGGTGCAGGTGCAGGTGCAGGTGCAGGTGCAGGTGCAGGTGCAGGTGCAGGTGCAGGTGCAGGTGCAGGTGCAGGTATAGATCTGGTGCAAGTGATGCTGCTATTGTGTTGGGTGAACTTGTTTTGTCCTGAGATCAACAGACATTCTTGGACCAGACATGCTTCTCTCTAAGCCAGTATTCCTCAAACTTCCTAATGCTGTGGCCCTTTAATACAATACTTGCTATCATACACCAGATGTGAGCCAGAGAAACTTCTATGCTTCCAGGAGAAAGTTTTCAGAGCCAGATATTCTTCTAGAGACATTGAATCTGATATAGTTGGCTCCCTCTGCCAATCTGGCTTGTCCGATGACAACAGCTTAGAGCAGAGGCGCAAGTACATAGTTGGAAATGTCCAGCAATCAGGACATAATAACTATTTACAACTGCTATAACTGCTTGATGGATGTGGAACATTATGGGGAAATAAACCTGAGCTGTAAACCATCTACATCTCAGGACTGTTTGTTAGAGCAATATAGTATAACCCATACTGACTGATATATCTGTGCCGTGAAGTGGGACAAATCAGAAAAGGTCAGAGCCAGGGAGTCAGCTTTAAAGAGGGTATTGGACCAAATAGGATAACTCATGGAAGGATTTGAATAGCTAAGGAACTGGGGCTGGAGATTCCAATGAGAAAATGAGAGTAGGTAGGTCTTACTGATATGAAACTGAGTCCCCTTTCCTTTGGGCTTTAGTTTTTCCCATTATAAAATGATAAAGCCGCCATCTGGTTATTGGGTTAGGCCTAAATGAATTACCCAGGTACAGTGCATGACCCACTTATGCTTAGAACAGCATCCTGACCACAGTAGATTCTTAATAGACATTTGTCACCACCATCCTGCCTAACACTCTTATTTTGCCAGCTTTAAGTTCCCCACTCACTGAAGATCCCCACACTGACTGACAGCAGAGAAGTTTACACCAGCAGCCCAGGGAGAGGGCTGGGTCTGAAAGCCATGGACGTGGGTGGCCAATGACAGGCATTTAATTCACATTTAAGCCAAAACAGTTGTTAGTAAATTAAACATTGATTGTAAAAGAGCCTCCAATTAAGGTTCACTAATTACACCACCAACTCAATTGTCATGCAATTTATATACAATTACCCCAGAACAAATATTTAATTACTTTCCCCTTAATACATTGAACTAATATTGTTCGTCAAGCTGGTAGATGGAAACGTGGAAATATTTAATTGATGCAAAAATGGGAAATCAGACTTGATAAGACAATGGCCACATTGTCTTGTCTACTGGTGTGGCATGGCTTTATCAGTGATGAGGAGAGGGTCAGGAGAGGAAAGACTTTCCTGTCTGTGATGGTGGGGGTGAACGTGGCTGGAAGAGACCTCTAAGTGGGGGGTTTCCCTAGGATGTGGTCCAGCATACTTCTGGAGACGGGTGTGGTTTTGCTTGGAGTAGTTCAATTTCCCCCTCCCTCTATTGAAGTAGAAACTTAAGGGTTCTTTGCAAAGTCAGTTGGCAGGTGTTTTGCTGGGGCAAACACATGAAGGAATGTTTTCCTGAGGTGGACATGGGTGTGAAAAGCTAAGGCAGACTTGTGAAGTAGACACAGGAGAGAGGATGTTCTGCTAAAGCAAGCACGTGAAAGGGCACGTGATGGAGGATTCTTTGCTAACAACACACACATATTGGTCCTCCTTGCACTGCATAGTTGAGGTGTATTTGTTGGGACTCCATAGAGAGAAACACACCAAGACACTTCCGGTGGTGCGCCGCAGTTTCTTGCCATTTCTAGGGACTTGGGCTGTATTGGCAGAGTGCTGTCAGCTGTGACAGACACACATGCTGAGGCAAGACCTGTGGAGGACACGTGATGTTTGGAGGATATCAATAGGACTTGGCAGACAATGGCAGAGGCTGAGCTTGGCTTGCTGGTACAGCTAGCTATGCGACACTTGTTGGTCTCCCATCTCTGCTGATATTTGCTTCGCTGAGAAAGGTACAACTGAGAGCCTTTGTGTGTGTGTGGGGGGGGTCCCCCTGCTGACATGTGCTGAGGTGGAGGAGGCCTGGTTGTCTCTGCTAGGTCGTGCCACCAGTGCTGATTTACGTTTGTTATGCATACTCTATTGAACTGGACTGCTGGTGTATCCGTGAAGTGTTTGAGAGTGGATGGAGCTGCCGCTGCTGACCTGTGAACTGACAACATAGACGGGAGTTGCTCCAAAGAACCTTTCTAAACAAGTCCACTTCCCCGGTCTCTTTTTTTTTTTTTTTCTACTACCTGTGGTGGGTGGTGGGCTAAAAGTGAGGTTAAGGCATTTAAGAACCATCATTAAAGTTAAGGTTTGAAAAAAAAGAAGTTACACTTCATTCTCCAATGACGGTGGATTTCCTTGTTCTGGAAAATTCTATGTACAACTGGAAACCACTGGGCTGTCCTGGGCTGGAAAGTGGTGTGGTCTGACTCACCCATTAGCAGCAAAGTCCAACGGGAAGTAAGGGGTGAGGGATAGCCTTGGGAGCTTGTGCATTATGAGATATTCTGCTCTAGTGGGGAAGAAAAGAACACATTGGGGGTCCCGAGGAGCAAGACCATGAGACTCTGGGATACGAGGGGGGACAGTGTAGAAGCTGTAGTGACTGCAGATGGCTGGTCCTGCTTTTCCCACTGCCTTGGATGGGTTCTAGGTTCTGTCTTTTGGGAGAAGCCATGGTCCTTCCGCACCTAGACAACAGCTCTATAAGACAAGAGTTGGTGAAAGATTCACCTCAGGCGTTTGAGAAAAACAATACTGCGGTGGGACTGCAGAAGTGGCTCAGGGGTTCAGACTGCTCTTCCGGAGGACTTGAGTTTGGTTCTCAGTACCCACATTATCCAACTCACAACCACCTGTAATCAGAATCGGTGCTTTCTTCCAGCTTCCACCCCACCCACAAACACATGTGCACCCCTACCACTCACAGAAACACTTGCATATCCCTAATTAAAAATAAATAACAACATACATAAATACATAAATAAATAAGAGCCGGAAGGCTGGATCCGTGTTTGAGAGCACACACTGCTCTTGTAGAGGACCTGAGGTCAGTACTCAGCCCCATCTCCAGTTTCCAATCACCTGTTACCATAGCTGCAGGGTCTCCAGCGCCCTCTTCTGACCTCAGCAGGCACTGCATCCATGTAGATACACATACCCACACACATACATGCTTGTGTGTGTGTGTGTGTGTGTGTGTGTGTGTGTGTGTGTGTGTGTGTGTATGAATGATCCTGATCCTGGAGTGGCCATAGCCAGAAGCCATCAAATGACAGACATGTGCTGTGGGACCTGTGACCTAAAGATGCATTCTGAGGTGAATGCTGCAGGAACAAGAAACAGGGTCGGAAGTGGGGACCCCTTCCACTGAGAGGACCCTCCTCATCAGACGTGGACACGGTCACCGCTGACACAGAGCCCTTCTCTCCACACCTCTTCAGCAGTATCTGTTGAGAAGACAGAGTTTTCCTGTGACTTGATCATACTGAAAGACCAAGCTAAAAAATGTATGCCCAGGAGAAGCCGAGAACTGAGCAAAATGTTTTCTTCTCTCCAATGCAAGGAGGACTGTGCTTCAATCGCAAACTTCTGTAAAAGACTTTGAAATGGAAGCAGGATTGCAGAGTGTATTCATCCTGTACCACCTGCTAGGCTCCCCAGGTCTGCTGGGACCTGGGCCCCACACTGTCTTTGGGCTATTTTACAACTCTGTTAGTCGCAAAGAAAACTGATAGTAATGCAAATGACTCTTGTTTCTCAAAATGCAAATGAAGGTACAGTGAAATATTACCCAGGAGTTAGTGAACACCTCTGCAGATAGCCCTGAATTTATTCCTGTGTTCTTGATCTCCTGTTCTTGTGGTACTTTCTAGAGAAATGGGGCGGGGGGGGTGTGTGTTCATTCTATATGGACACCTACAACAGACCAAAATAAAATGTAATTATACTCCAGACTAGTTTGGCGAACCAATGAATTTATTGGGGTGCCTTGCAAGACCAGGGGTGGCTCAGAGAGAGCTCTATTTGCAGAAAGCATTTCCCAGTGTGAGTGAAGACCTATGCAAACTGCTTCTCATGAGCTTTCTGCACAACTTGAAGGCAGTTCCAATGAGAAGTCTTCTCTCCCTCAGGTTTACTGCAGAGCACCTTCAGCCTTACAAATGCATTCCCTTAGATGCCCTCCATCCCACAAGGCTCCACCTGGCTCCACCTCCCTAAGATTTACAGGCTTCCCAAACATTATCACCACTGGGAACCAAGTGTTCAAAGTGAGATTCTGAGACATTTCACATTCACCCAACAGCATTCCACCCTGACTTCCCTAAACACATCTCATTCCACAAAACGCATTTAGTCTAACTTCAAAAGTCCTCGTGGTCTTTAATAGTGCCAAAGTCTAGCTTTAAGATCTGCCCTGCCAAGGAAATCAAATTGGGTTGATCCCTTGATACCCTTCCTCCCTTTAAGCTTCTGAATAAAATGGTGTACACACACACACACACACACAAAGAGAGAGAGACAGACACAGACAGAGACACAGACAGAGAGACAGAGACAGAGACAGAGACATGGAGAAGAACAGAGACAGACAGACACACACATACACAGAGAGAGAGGCAGAGAAAGACAGAAAGACAGACACAGACACAGAGAGAGACAAAGGCAGAGACATGGAGAAGAACAGAGAGAGAGAGATAGAGATAGATAGAGAGAGAGAGAGAGAGAGAGAGAGAGAGAGAGAGAGAAGAAAGAGAGAGAAACTTCTTAAATGAGACTCGAGAAAGTCTCTTAATTGTGGCAGCCTGTGAATTTTTTTAGTTGTATGTTTCCAGCATACAGTGGCACAGTACCNGAGAGAGAGAGAGAGAGAGAGAGAGAGAGAGAGAGAGAGAGAGAGAGAGAGAGAGAGAGAGAGACACCATGGCCTGAAACTTCTTAAATGAGACTCGAGAAAGTCTCTTAATTGTGGCAGCCTGTGAATTTTTTTAGTTGTATGTTTCCAGCATACAGTGGCACAGTACCTTCTCAAGAAGGAGGAATGGGGAGGAAAGATTGGACCAAAGCAAGACCAAAACCCCACAGGGCAAACAACTAGATCTGTAGATCCCTACCTCCTGGCATCTGGGGCTTTTGCTTCAAAGGCTTAACTGGCCCTGCTCCTCCAGACACTCACTCCTGATTCAGGCGGAGGGACCAGCTACTCAGAGCCTGTATCTACTTGTCTTTCAACTCTTTCTTCAAATGTTGTCATATCTTACCGGTGTCCTTCGTAAGTAATGAGTTCAATTTAAATTGTGATCATTTTGTGTTTATATGGAAATTATGATTTAATCTTAATTTTTCCTTTAATATTACGCATCAGAAGATTGATAGACACTTTATCCAGGGTCACAGGGCTGGGACTGGGCCTTGGGTCTGGTTCTCACTCTGTGGAGCTGCTTCCATAGGTCATATCCGGTTGATTCATCTGCGTAGCTTTCCTCTTGCCCTGGAGGGCTGAAGTGGCTAGAGTTGGACCTCAAACTCAAGTACTATTTCTGAGAAGGGAGGAGGAGGCTAAGTCTGGCCCTGGTGACACAGAATGATGGGTGATGGGGCACACTTAGCGAATAAGGTCTCTAAGCACAGATCACCGTCTGTGTTTATTGTCTGTCTCTCCAGGAGATTGTGAGTTCCACAAAGACAAGGGTCTGGGGGAGTGGGATTTTTATAGTGAATGATTAAAAAACACACATATTAAATGATCGGATAAGCATGCATCTGTTGGCCTCCCATGATGAGGTAGGAGAGCAATAGGCTTACAGCCATAGGCAGTCATGATGAGATAAGAGAGCTATAGGCTAACAGCCATAGGCAGTCATGATGAAGCAGGAGAGCTATAGGCTTACAGCCATAGGCAGTCATGATGAAGCAGGAGAGCTATAGGCTTACAGCCATAGGTGGTCATGATGAAGCAGGAGAGCTATTGGCTTACAGACATAGGCAGTCATGATGAAGCAGGAGAGCTATAGGCTTACAGACATAGGCAGTCATGATGAGGCAGGACAGCTATATAGCCTTACAGCCATAGGTAGTCATGATGAGATAAGAGACCTATAGGCTTACAGTCATAGGCAGTCATGATGAGGTAGGAGAGCTATAGGCTTACAGCCATAGGCAGTCATGATGAGGTAGGAGAGCTATAGGCTTACAGCCATAGGCAGTCATGAAGAAACAGGAGAGCTATAGGCTTACAGCCATAGGCAGTCATGATGAGGTAGGAGAACTATAGGCTTACAGCCATAGGCGGTCATGATGAAGCAGGAGAGCTATAGGCTTACAGCCATAGGCGGTCATGATGAAGCAGGAGATCTATAGGCTTAGAGACATAGGCAGTCATGAAGAAGCAGGATAGCTATAGGCTTACAGCCATAGGCAGTCATGATGAAGCCCTGTTGAGGGAGAGCACTGGAAGAAATAGCCTCCATGGATAGCATGGTGGCACTCAAGATGGAATAGCTTCCATGAATAGTGGGGCGGAAGTCAAGATGGGAGAGAATATTCAGTTCTGAAACTGAAGTGAGAAAAGCATATTTGTTAATTCCTGATCCGACCTTGGGCTAAAACTGAGGTCAGCCTGACCCATAGGTATGAATACTATTTTTGCAGGAACCATAACTCATCTGCCATTGTTCTGCTTCTGTAACCACGAGGATTTCTGCTCTCCTCCCGGACCAACAGAAATTCCATGGGGACGCAAATGTGCCCTGTTCTTATTAAAAGTTATATCATGACAGGACGTATCCTGTCATGCCTGCTACCCTGTTCACTCCGCTTGGAGCCACCTCTAGGCTTGTAGTCTCAAGAGTCCAGGCCCCTGGCCAGCTCTGTGTGGCTCAATAAGAACTTCAAATTCATAAAGAGCCCGCCCTGGTCTCCTTCTCTTGGATAAGAATAGCCTGACTACAACAAACTATGAGGAGAGTTGGAGTCCCATACCACAGACTGCACAATGGGGCTCTGGAGGAGAGATGGCCCTTCAGTTCTGTGAGATAGAGGGGTTCGTGGATCTTTTGAATTCCCAAGGATACAATAAAACTCTGCAGCAGGTCCCCTGCCATGGTGCATTGGTTGGCAAGTGACAAAGGGAAGTTCTTGAGTTGTCCTAAAGGCGATTACAAGGACAGGGCAACCGAGGGGAGGAGGGATAAGGGAAGCTAATCTGTTAACAGCTACAAGCCAACTGAGGCAAAACAGCCACAGTCCCCATTGCATGTGGAAATCTTGACTTAAACTGACAGACAGACGGAGAGTTCTGTGTATGCCTATCAATCCCTACCTGTCCAGAAGCACCAAACAGTCCTTTAGGACTTCCGGTTTCACAGTATCCCTTTTATTTTTAGCCAATTTAGATTTTATGTAAATGCTTTGTGCCCTCCTCCTCCTCCTCCTCCTCCTCCTCCTCCTCCTCCTTTTTTGTTACAAAGATACTCTTGGTCAAATTGGTTCAGGCCCTGGTGATGTTTTTTTGGCTAACACCAGCAAAGACTAAATAAGCCCTTACATTCAAGAGGTTCTCTGGGTCTCAGGAGACTTAGTTTAACACCGGTCAAGCAGGAAACGCCCTCAGGGCCCAATCCAGTGTCTCGGCAGCAGGAAGAACCACAGAGACCTGGGCTGCTGGAGTCTAGAAGCAGAAGGATGATGACGGTGGGCACCAGAGGAGCTGATGCTGGAAGAGAAGAGCCTGAAGTCCAGAGAGAGGCCGGCAAAGAGGAGGTCAGTGCTAGACTCGCTGAAGAAGCGTATGGTTGGTAAACACGAACAGACGCAAAGAGGAAGAGGGGAAGGAATACATTATGGGTAAGACCTTGGTTCTCATGAGTTTATTCAATATGCACTGAGTAGGAATTGCCAGAGAGAAAATAATGTTCGTTAACCTAACTGGGTTCCCAGAGGAGTTTCCTATAACAAAGATATAATAGCGAAAACAAACAAACAAAACAAATTGAAATTCATTGCCTTGCCATATAAAGTGCACAATGTGGACTGGTCCCAGAGAAGTGGATCAGCCTCAAATAAATGGCTTCAAATAAGACTTGCATTGCCCTTTCCGCTTGAAACCCCTTACTCCTGAGAAGTTTTTTTTTTTTTTTTTTTTTAATATATATATCATTGAGAGATATTGATAAATAAGTAGGCGTATAAATGGAACATTTACTGATAGTAACTCATGAAGAGTGTATTTCATAACAGTTCCCTTCTGTGCTTGTCATTTTTATCATTTATTAAAGACAAAAGCGAGTTTGCATTCTAATGATGTGCAGCGTCTCCTTTCTTTGTGCACACAGAGTGAATCTTGGCTGGATGTTCGGCGGCAGCACAGGACGGATCTTCAATGTTTTACAGAGCTGATCAATATTTTGATTTTATAGTCATCAGCGCTGGCAATTGCCACTTCACAGAAGCGCACAGCACAAAATGGCAGAAGTGTGCCTCCAGCCATCAGAAGTGTGCCTCGAGCCATCTCAGAAGTCGTTGGGAATTCTGTTCTTGTCGGAAGCCAAAATTCATTTAACAATTTCTTTTAAGGAACGGCATGTCAGCAACCCAAATGGCAGTTCTTAAAAGGAAGCATTCTAACACCATCCAGGCCAGAGATACCCAATAGTTACCCGCTGAAAAATGTTGGCAGGGTAAAATCCCAGCACATGCTGGGCAGCACACAGCCAATTACTATTCCTGTCCCTGGGGCGAGATCTAGTGCCCCCTTCTGGCCTCTACAGGTACTGCATGCATGTGATGCGAATACACATAGAAGGCAATAACATTCATATATGTAAATAAAATATAAATATTTTATATACTACAGTTTATGCTTTAAGGTAGCCTTGAGCCTGAGTTGAGGTGTCTGGCTCACTGTCTGTTGGCACTGTATGATGTGACGGCATGCATGTGTTATGTATTCAGATTCAAGGTTTCAGCAACATTGTGTGGAACATGGCTGAGTGCTGTCAAAAATGCCTTGGATCCATTACATGTTTGGTTTTTAAATAAATTTTAATATTTAATTTATTTATTTAATGTACACATATGTGCCCGTGTGAGGCACTTATGAGCAGTTGAAGGCAGAATCCTGAGAGAGCGCCTGATATTCTGGAGTTGGAGTTACCTACCGGCCGTTGTGAGCAATGGGAGAAGGGTTCTGGGAACCTGACCCAGGTCCTCTACGAGAGCAGCAAATATTGCAACAGCAGAGCCATCTCTCTGCTTCTGAGTTAATTCTCAACAGTTGCACGTTCAGAAACCTTTTTTTATCATTTCTGAATTTCATACAACCCCATCGTCAGTTACTCCAATGTGGGATTACAACCTACAGTTTCAAGATGCTGAAGCTGAGACTTCTGACTTAAATGCCATTAGCTTGGAGCTGGAGCGATGCTTCAGAGGTTAGGAGCACTAACCGCTCTTCAGAGGACCTGGGGTTTGAATACTAGCGCCCACCGGCAGCTCACAGTTAGGAGGAGGAGGAGGAGGAGGAGGAGGAGGAGGAGTTGCTCACTGAAACAAGGAAGAAACTGAAAGTAAAACTATGGGAAGCGTCTAGGAACAGAAGGAAGTGTGGTTTGTTGTGTGTGATGGTTACTATGGACTTGACAGGACCAAGAAGACAAGCAGTGCTATGTCCATGAGAGATGGTCGCCTGGGTCCTGGATAGCACACAGAGGAAAAAGCTTGCTGAGTACCAGAAGTCATTCATCACCCCTGCCAATCCCTTCGTCCCGGCTTCCAACACAGCGTGGCCAGAGCCACCTCAGGGCCCTGCTGCCTTGTCCTCCACGCCTGACAGGCTGTAAAGCTCTCTGGGATAGACAGAGGCAGCAGCTTGTGCCGAAGCAACAGCTCTTGTTGCATGGTAACAGGCTCCTCTATGCTTTCTGACACACGGGCCTTGCTGAGCTAAAGCATGGAGTCTTAAACTTCCTGCAGGCCCCTAAAACTTCCAGAAGTCAGCTCTTTGTTTGTTTTAGGTTATCTGCCCAGAGGGTTTGTCGTAGAGATTCTCGTGGGAGAGGCTCCTTGGCCTGTCATGCCTCTCATGGTGGGTCTTCGCCCTCCCGTCTCTCTCATTCTTTTTGGAGGTGTAGCTCAGTTGATGGCATGTTTGACTTAGCAGGTATTTAGTCACTAACACTGCATAAAACTTAGTCTGGAAATGGGTGCTCATGGTCCCACTCGCTAGGAGGTGGAGGCAGGAAGATTGGGAATTTGTAGCTTGCCTCAACTATGCAACTAATTTGAGGCCAACCTGGCCTTCATGAATCTCTGTCAAGCAAACAAATAAAACAAACCCCCACAATATCATGGTGCTAACCTTGATGGCCAGCTGTCAACTGGACTAGATCTGGAATCACTAAAATACACAGGTCTGTGGTAGATCTGTGAGGCAGCTTCCAGGAAGGACTCACTGAATGAGAAATACCTTCCACTGGAGTAGACACCACCCTCTAGATCAATGGTTCTCAACCTAGGGGTCGTGACCCCTTTTGGGGCCAAATGACCCTGTCACAGGGGTTGCCTAAGACCATCTGGAAACGCTCATATTTACATAACACTTCATAGCAGACACAAAATTACAAGTATGAAGTAGTAATCAAAGTAATTTAATGGTCGGGGGGTCACCACAGCATGAGGAACTGTATTAAAGGGTCTCAGCATTAGGAAGGTTGAGAGCCACTGCTCTAGAGCCAGCACAGGCATAAAGAGGTCTGAGGGGGAGGGCAGTGCACCCAGCCTGTCTTTTCTTCCTGTGGATGTGTGTCCATCTATCCCTTTGCTGCTGCCACTACCACCACCCTTCAGTGCTCTCAGAACTCAGCTGCTTGACACATCTAGACAGCAGAGTGTTGTGAGACACGAGGCTTCAGGAGAGCCTTTGAATCTGTGGGGACTGAACAAAGAGCCACCTTGGCCCCAGGGAATGGGGAATGGCACCACAGACCTTGCCTTCTGAGATTTTCAAGTGATGGGTGGGTGTTGGCCAGGAGCTAGCACAGTAACGGACAGACCTCCGGGCAGAAGAAACTGTTGTTACGTGAAGGCTTATGTCTTTCCAGCAGGTGTAGGCTGGTTTGATGAGCAGGTAGGTGGCCATCCACAAGTGCCAGATGGGACTGGAGAGAGAAGGAGGGAAGAGCAGGCCCCCTGGGGCCGGCCCTTACAGACTATATGTCAGGCTAAGGGAAGCTAAGGGTATATTTTATTATGTGTACAGGGTTGACAAATTCCATCTATGAAAGACCAGATGGTGAACAGAGGCTCTGAAGTCTGTCATGACAGTTCCCTGGAAAATAGCTGCAGACACTGCATAAAGAAATGGGTGTGGTTGTGTTTCAATAAAAGTTTATTTACCAATAGAGCCTGCAGGCTGGAGTGACCCCTGGGCTGGCCTGTGTTTTGTCTACCCTTGCCACAGACAGCAGACATCCCCGAGCAGCGTTCAGCCAAGGCAAGTGTTCAGGGGCAGGATTTATGAGGCGATCCTGTGCAAGACAGGCTGGAATGGAGAGGACTCTCTGGGAAGCAGAACGAAAACAGGCCGCCAATGAATTTACAAGCCTGAGTGATCTGTGGAGGCTGGCAGTCAGTCGCAAGGACTGAAAAGAGACATGAAGCCTGTTTGTATGTGTAAAAGGGCCTGGCAGCCAAACAGACTCAGGAGACAGGAATGAAAACTAGATCCCAGACCCAGGCCTGGGAGGGGGGAGAGTGACAACAACCTAGTGACTGAGGTGTAGGCAGCACCCGCTCCTCTTGCAGACACTCAGGTAAAGACATCCCTCAGGAGAGGCAGAAACAGATCTGAAAATGACTTCAACGTTCCTGCAAATTCAAAGGAGATGTTCCTTTTTACAGGTACATGTTATGGGGATGGGTTTGGCAAGCGGCAGGCAAGGGGCGAAGGAGACACCTTCCCCGTGAGCTTTTTTGCTACTGTGGAGGGGAAATGGATACATCTGGAAAATTCGGAAGCGTTTGCATAAGCGAGCGCTGGCTGCAGAGGCACTGTTTCGCAAACCCCAGGTGTTCCATTAGATAATGTTGCTAAAATGTTTGGGACTTGGGGAGGGAGACTGTATAAACATGTGATTTTACTGTAGCTCATAAAAGATGATTGTGTGGAAACCTTAGAAAAATGGAAACTCAGCTCGGTAGAAATGAATCGTTTTCCCTTCACGTTTTTATCGTTGCTATCTCGCTAAAAGGCTTAGAGATGGGATTAGAAATGAGTGTCCAGGGGCCAGGGCAATGTACTAGGATTTGGCAAGACATCTCCATTTGTCTACTGGGGTCTTCCTACTCTGGTGCAGGGCAAGAAATAGAGACGAGGCAATTGATACAGAAATTTATACCTGGATGCTCCCGGCCAGGCTCAGGGAGAAACAGCGGCGATAAGAACTGAGGGTAAAGGCATAGAGAGCTGTGGAAGGGCTGGCTGGAAGGTTCTGTGGGCAAAGGGACATGCTGTTAAGACTGGCTGCTTGAGCTCAGCCTCTGGGACCCACATAGCAGAAGGTGAGGACCGACTCTTATAAGTTGTCCTCTGGCTTCCAAACATGGGTCATGGCATGGGCCTATCCATCCACATACCCCAGATAGATAGATAGATAGATAGATAGATAGATAGATAGATAGATAGATAGATAGATGTAGATATTTTTTAAAGTTTGCTACTTCACAAGTAACAAAAAGCTCACTGGGAAGGTGTCTCCTTCCCCTGCCCCCAAGACTCGGTGTAGGAAATCCAGGGGATGCTGACCCCAAAGTCTCTTCAGCATTTCTCATTTTCTCAAGTGAAATGAAATCCGAAACAGCCCGGCCCTGATTCCAGCAACAACATCTTGCTTTTGGTTTGTTCTTGAGGGGACAGGATGACAGTATTTGAGCAGCCAGGTAGGTGTGTGTTCGGCCCTAGGGTCTGCTCTCTGGAGCAACTGCCGCATTAGAAGTTGTGGGTATCCAGACTTCCAGGGAGCCTGATGACAGAGAAAACCTGAGGTGAACAGAGCAGTGAGAGATGCTTCGTTACAACGGATGCGGCAAAAATCTTTCCTCGCGTTTCATGTAGGTGCTGTTCTGTCTGTAGTGTCTTCTCCAAGGGGACTCAGCCCAGTGGAATAACTAAAGGATCGATATGGTGGAGATGAACTAAGAATCCGGGGTTAGTGTCTTAGTTTGCTTACTATTGCTGTGCTAAAACGCCATGGCCAAAAGAAACTTGGAGAGAAAAGGGGTCTACTTCAGCTCACACGACTTTCCTGAAGGAAATCAAGGCAGAAACCGAAGCGGAGAAGATAGAGACGCGATGCTTACTGTCTCGCTCCCGCAGCTTGTTCATCTTACTGTCTTAGACCACCCAGGACAACCTTCCCAGTGGTGGCACCACCCACAGTGGGCTGGGCTGTCCCCGCGTCAATCCCCAATCAAGGAAATGTCCCTCACACGGGCCAATCTGATGAAGGTGTTTTCTCAACTGAAGTTACTAGACCCACAGAACTCTAGCTTGTATCAAGTTGACCAAACAAATAATCAAACAAAAACTAATCAGGTCTCCTTCTTCACCTTATTGGAAAATTCCTACTCCCAACAGGCAAGGTCACGCACCCTAGAGGGATCCAAGGTGTGGAAACTAGATAGTCAGTGATTTAAATGCTGTGTCTGCCACATACTAGATGTCAAGTTGCAAGTTATTTACAAAATCAAAAGAAACCTCCGAATGCCATCTGTGTAACGTTGGTGAAAGAGAGGGACAGAGAGAGAGAGAGACAGACAGACAGACAGACACACACACACACACACACATACACACACACAGATATAGAGAGACAAACAGAGACACAAACACAGAGAGAGTGCATGTACCCATAAATGTGCAAAAACAAGAGGTCAGTTTCAGGTTTAATTTCTCAGCACTTTGTCCACTGGTTGGTTTGAAACAGAGTGTCTCACTGTCATGGGATCACTGATTAAGTAGACTGGCTGGCCAGTAGATGAGGGGCATTTTTTTGTGGGTCCTGCTTGCTGGCTTTGTGGTCATGAGTAAATTATGTCACTTACTTGAGCCTGTGCCTTCATCACCTGCAGGACTATGGGAATGATGGGAGAGAGGCTACTCCAGAGCACAGAACACGGTGCTGATCTGGGCTTGATGGCTGTGATGAGCAAACTTAAATCAATCAGTTTTGATTTTCCCCTCTCATTTTAAAATCCTACATTTGGAGCTCAGTATGGGGAAGGCTATGGGCTCTGAGAGTGGAGCTTAAGGGCAGAGGCTGAGCATGAGGATTGCAGACAGGGCTCTGTCCATGTAGTCATCCCCAGAAGGGTCAGAAAGGGCACTGCACGCCTCAACGGACCAAGGGACAAGACCCCTTCCAGACCGACTCTCTGGCCCTCAGCAAGCCACTCTGCCCCAATCTATCTGGGGATCCTAGGCTATGTTCTGTTCTCAATAAAATGGAAAAGAACAGGAGAGAGCCTGAGAAGACACGGCCTGTCCTCAAGTACCCCAGCCTTAGGGGACACAGGTTGTCCTCAGGGAACTCTTGACTGAGGGGGACACAGCCTATCCTCAGCTACCTCTAGATTGAGGGGGAGGACACAGCCTGTCTTCAGGCGGCCCCAGTCTGAGGGAGACACAGTTGCCCTCAAGGAATCCCAGTCTGGCAAGATGACTCTCCTATAAAGGGGATTTGCCACAATCATTCCAACACCACTGCTACCCCATTGAGGATGAGACTCCTCTGTACCCCAGTATGTGAAGTCACAGGTTTCTGGAAGCCACACGATGTCAACAGCCCCGTGCCAAAGCCTGATGCCTGTCAAGCCCAGACAGTTCCAAGATGCTCGGCTCCCAGCCTGGTCATTTTGCATGGTCAGTTTGAAATGCGTAGGCTTGCAGATGGTGTGTCTAATTCCATAATCTACTAATCATGCTGGAGTTGTAAAAAAAAAAAAGGGGGGGGGGAGCTGGAGGTCAGGGGGCCAGTGCCCAGCTAGCCAAGAAATGAAGGATCAGATGAGAGAGGAGGATTCTGGTTCCTAAATGTGAGTGGGCAGTTAAGGGTTTCCATGGCTGGGACATGGGTCAAGCACTTGGTGGTAAAATCAAGAGAGCCCTATTTTTTTCAAGCTGCTAGAAACTTCTGTGGCTAGAGCCATCTGGGGGCTGCGTGAAGAGCATCTGGAGGGGAAGCGGGAAGAGAAATGATGCTTAGCCTTTCATCTCCATTGCCATGGGTCCTCCCCCTTCACTTGACACACATGTGTGTCAGAATAGGACACATCTGCCATCTCGGTTTGGGGTTAAGTGAGGACTGTCGGGCGTAGAACTCCCTGGATGTCAGTTTGATGCAGGACTACTCAGCCAGCTTGGAGCCTGTGATAAGAACGGAACCACAGTGGGACCCATCTGTAATTCTCCATCTTTGGAATAAGAGAGCTATACCTCTGTCCTTCATTCAGAGATGCCTTCCCCCAACTCCCAGGGAAGAATGATTCCAGCCCCTGACTCTGCCCTGGGCCGGAGGTCACCACCAGGTGCCTTGGGCTTCTAGGACCTCCAGTTTATTTTGGGAGCTCTTTATCTTCACCACACCATAGTGCCTGATAAATACTCAGAGTACTTGTGGAAGAGCTGATCCTTAGAGAAATATCCTGGTACCCAGGGCTTTCTCTGTGTCTAAAAGGCTTTGATAGAGACAACGATATTTCATTCATTGGATCATCTAGTCATTCATTCAGTCAGTCAGTCATTTTCAGGCAGGGCGTGGAGAGAATGTGCCATGACACCCAGGGGAGGTCAAAGGGCCGCTTGTGTAAATCCAGTTCCTCTGCCCACCACGTGTGTCTTAAGGATTAAATCAGACCGTCAAGATTGGCAGCAAGCACCCTTATCTGCTGAACCTCCTTCCCCGCCCCCGGACGTCACATTTTGAACTGCTTCTCTGAACAAGCAGGCAGAGATGAAGGGTTTTTTTTTTTTTTTTTTTTTTTCATGCTTTGCCTTTGGTCCTGGTATCATTTCATCTTTTCTCCACTCCTGGGTGTTCTCTGATCTACAGGCAAGGCGTCGCTCGGCATTCTGGGTGAGCGAAGTGCCCAGCTTTGGGGGATGCGATGATCGCAGATCCCAGAGCAGCGGGGCTCCCGATACACCTTCTATTTCCAGACAGCTCTCCTGGGGAGCAAATTCTGAGGGGGGTGGCTGGGGTGTTCTGGGGACAGCACTTGGGAAACGGGAGGGGCAGGGATAGACTGGACAGAAGGAGAAGCAAGCTGGGATGACGTTCTGACGGGGATCCCAGTCATCCCTTCAGGGGCTCTACAAAGATGGGAAAGCTGGCGTAGGCCTGTCCCTGCACTGGTGAGTCGGGGTGAAGTGCTCTGGGGAGGGGTCCCTGTGGGAGAGGAGCATTTGCTATCAAAGCAATTCTCAAGGATGTAGCAGGTGGGGAGATGAACGCTGAGGGGACCCGGGAGCAGATCAAACCGACACAGAGAAAGCCTGCAGATGTGTACGGGTGAGGTGAGACTTAAATCCATTGTCCTCTGGGAGGGCGAGTGAGGGATAGATTCTCCCATGATGCACACACAAGGAGGAAGCCCCTCTGTCTGCAGCTGGCTGGCATACAGCTGCAGTTTGATACCAATAAAATGGGAGTAAGAGGCACTCCGTCTCTATCCTGGTATCTACCTTTGGGGACATCAGAAGGAGGAATGTGGCATAAGGACCCATGTTGCCCCCCCACTAAGGCAGCTGAGCTTAGCATCCTGTGAGAGAGAAAGAGGGAGAATGAGAGGGAGAGAGAGGAAGAGAGAAAGGGAGAGAGATGGAGAGAGGGGAAGGGAAGGAGGGAGAGAGGGAGAGAGAAGAGAGGAAGAGAGGAAGAGAGAGAGGGAGAGAGGGAGAGAAAGAGAGACAGAGAGACAGAGACAGAGACAGAGAGAACACTAGCTCATCTTTGGACTGGCTCTCCAGGCATGCTCCTGAAAGCATCACCCCTTTCTCCCCCTCCTCCTCCTCAGATGTGTGCTGGACCCTTACATCCATCAGTCTCATTGAGTCTTGTCAACCCCATAGACAGTCTCATTGAGATTCTCTAATCCTCCACTCCACTGGTAATGTAGCAAGAGCACAGGCTTTGGACTCAGATTGTCTTTGATCTTGTGCCAGCACTTACTGGCTGTGAGGCCCTGGGCAACTCCTGTCAAATTCAGTTTCCTCCTCGGGGGAAAAAAATAACTGAACCAAAAGAACAGAGAGGATGAAATGACCTCACGTGTATGAAATTTCTATGGCGATGCTAGGCATGAGGGCGATTCGAGATTCCGTCCCTCTTTACTCTGGCCTGGCACAACTACAGGAGAGTCAGGCCTGGGGGTCCTATCTCCCTCTTTCCAACACCAACTACCTCCTTGAATCCTGCAGTCCATTACCAGTCTCCTGCTGGATGCTGACATAGTGAGCTCAGAGCTGGTGTGGGGACTTTGGGAAGGAAGATGGTGTGCTGTGGGAGACTCGTGGGAGCAGTGGAGCATTGTAAGGCAGTCACTGGGCTTTGTGAAATGAGTAAGCCAGTCAAGAGGAAACACCAGAGGAAGCCTGACTTCTTAGCCGTCTTGGGAGCTGGTCAGGCACAGGCTGGCTCCTTGAAATCTTGAGAGATAAAATACGCAAGAAGAGTTTGGCGAAGGATCCATGCCTCCAGCCCCACTGGGATCCTTTCTAAACTCCAAGCTCCAGGAAGGTTGATTTTTCTCAAATGCATATTCTCTCTGGGCTGGACCACTAGGCTGGAAATAGGACAGTCATTAGTGAAGGATTGTCATTCTTTTAATTGACTCCCCAACTGCTACAGCTTCATGGCCCAGGCCTTGAGCTAGATCTACTATTGACTAAGGAAGACTGCGAACGGCTTCTGGCCAGTCAGGAAACTGAAAGGAAATGATGACAGAAAACCATTGCTGCTCAGGAGAACTGCCATTTCAGACCACACAGGACAGTGGCAGGGACAGGGCACAGGGAGGCGATTCTAGGGTAATGGAATGAATATGGTCAAAGACCAGGATATTGTTGGACATAGATAATACGAGCCTTCATCACCATGATGATACAGAGAGAGCATCATAATGATAAGAATGCAAACCTCATTACTATGTGCAATAAATATAAGACAATAAGTAGTTATAAAATATTTACCAAAAACTAAAACGGTTTTTGTTCTTCCTTCTATAGGATGCTCTGAATGATGTTGTCAGTTCATCTCTTCCTGCCCATATCCTAGGAGAAGATTCTTGATCCTGGAATTGGAGGTGTAGGAAAGGCACAGCGGGTATGTGTTTAGGGACACACACACACACACACACACACACACACACACACACACACATCCTCTAGTGAAATGCCTCATTTCCCAGCCTGGTGCATGTGAGGCAAGCTGAGGCCATCCCCACTCCTGGTGACTCTGAAGCCAAAGCAGTCAAGAGTGTCACTGAGCAGTCCAAGGGACATCTGGACCTGGCGAGGTGTCAGCTGGAAACCTGCTTCCCTGGTGTGTGTTTCTGGTTTTCCTGTCTGCCCATCTTCCCGGACTGTAAGCTACTCAGTTTCTGAGCTCAAGTTCTGCTAAGCTCCTTCTCCCCTGAACTAAATGGTCAAGCAGTGTGGATGTGCAGGAAAGCGACAGTTCTGAGCTAGTCATTCTCCGGAAGACCTACAGAGAGGATGTTGCTTCTCCCTACCCACCAGTCAGATGCTACGGGGCTGGGTAGCTTGCCCCATTCTCAGGGAAATCACTCCCAGGCCTAAGTTGACCTGGAGGAGGTGGTCTTCCTTACCCACTTCCTCAGACTTCAGCAAGTGACCAGCTGGCAGGGAGGATAAGAGGCTAGCCTGCTACCCTTATGGAGTTTCCAACTCCAGCTTCGCCTCACAGTTTGTACTGCATGGGGTCAGACTGAAGTGTAGGCCACAGCCAGACCTGACCGTGTGCTCTCCTGCTCCCCTCCCCCACCCCTATTCCTCTCTTGAGACTCTGCCCCTGATAAGTCACCAGATCAAGGCTGCCCATGCCTGGTCTGCTAGTCACACTTGACCTGAAGGGCGCTGATCAGAGCATGAGCATTTTAAAGACTGACATGACACCCAGCCCTCAGACAGCATGGTGAGTTGTCCAGTAGCAAGAAGGAGAGGGGAAATGAGAGATAGAGAGAGAGAGAGAGTGTGTGTGTGTGTGTGTGTTAGGGTTTCTGTGAAGAGATACCATGACCACAACAACTCTTATAAAGGACAATGTTTAATTAGGGCTGGCTTACAGGTTCAGAGCTTCAGTCCATTATCATCACAGCAGGAAGCATGTGGCAGCATCCAGGCAGGCATGGTGCTGGAGGAGCTGAGAGTTCTATTTCTTGTTCTGAAGGCAGCTAGGAGCAGACTTGCTCCCACGTGGTTTGGAGGAGGGTCTCATTGCCCACCCAGACAGTAACACAGTTCCTCCAACAAGACCACACCTACTAATAGTACCATTCCCTGGGCCAAGCATATTCAAACCACCACAGAGGATGGGGAAGCCTACAAGAAGCTTAGTAATGAGCTGGTTATCTCAATGGACAGTGGCACTTAGCCCTTTGGGGAAGCATCTGAGATGCAGGGAGGGAACCGTCACGCAGAGTGACGCTCCCTCCTATCATTACCTATTGATGATGGCCACGGGAGGCTTGACCTTTCCATTTCCTGCTGCCCTGGCTGGCTGCTGACCAGTGGTAAGGGAACTGTTCATCAGTGACCTCATAGTGCAGCCAAGAAGATATGGTTGGGCACCAGCAGCACACTGAAATGCAAGCCCTGCAGAAAGACACTGATGTTCATGCTATCCAGATGCCTTTGGGAGCATTATGCACTGTGGCTGCAACGTGAACTCAGATATGTCACCCAGCCCAGAAGCTGTCACAGAATTTCCAGGCTCTTGGCCTCTTGCCCAAGGAATTAAAAATCAGAGCTCGCAGAGATTTGAAAAAGAAGCCAGTAAACACACTTTATTCAGTGCAAAGCAATAGTGCTGGTCATAGAGGGACACGTTGTCAAACTTGATAGCAGTCGTGTGATGGGCTACTCAAGGGTCCCAGATATTTTCCAAGGCTTCCGTTTATCCAATTATGGAGTTCAAGAGAAACAGAAGCTAGTTACTAACAGGGTAGTGATAGGAAAAATGCAGCAAGGGCGGGGGGTAACTTTAGAGGGCCCATATAAGTATGAGCCACTAAGAAATTATGCCAAGCAATGGATCTAGTGTAAGAGGTTTATTGGAGGAGGGGAAAGCTAAAGGCCCTTTTGGAGTGAGGACATGAGGGAGGGAGAGAGAGACAGGCAGGCAGGCAGGGAGGCAAAGAAAGAGAAAAAGAGGGGGGATGGAGGAAGGGAGGAAGGAAGGAAAGAAGGAAGGAAGGAAGGAAGGAAGGAAGGAAGGAAGGAAGGAAGGAGGGAGGGAGGGAAGAGGGAAGGAAGGACGGAAGGAAATAGGAAAGATAGAAGGGCAAGACAGAGAACGAGGGAGAAAGGATGGAGAGAGACAGAGAGGGAACAGGATAGAGAATGCACCCCTCAATCTGGTCGTGGCCGGTGATGATGTAAGCTGCCCTTACGTAAGGTCCCCGAGGGCAGGCCGGTGGAAGTGCCTGATTTCTAACAGGTAGTTGGGTGCCGCTCAGTTTTGACTGATACATCAAGTCATCACACAATCATTTCTCTACTTCCCATGTCCCTTACCATAATGTGTTTGGTTTTAATTGTATGCGTACTCGGGCATAGGGGTAAGATGGTAAATAGGGGAATCTCCCTAAAAGATTACTAGAAGACACAGTTTTGACTCATCACACAAGCCTCTAAGCCAGACCGGGCTGGATCGGCCCTTCTATTATTCATACCCAGGTCCATTGGGAACTCACTTGAATAGAAACTGTCTAAATTGTACCGTTGCCTGGGCTGGAGAAGCTTATACTATTATATCTAATTGTTTATATGCTATTGCTATCAAAGGCTTCTAGCATGCTACGTGCATTGTTTGCCAAATGTATCTACATCATAGCTGGAGGTAAAGAAGCTAGGTTGTCAAGTTCATTATTATAAAAGAGTGTGTGCCTGCAGAACCCGAACCCACATGGAGATCACGAGCTAAATTATCTGCGATGCTTGCTTGCCCCCAAATGGCTTCCTCCACTTCATCAAGTCCCCCATTCCTTCAAACAACCCTGTAATGGAAACCCTCAAGCAGATGTCTACGTTGCTGTAACTTCCTACTGGTCCTCTTTCCTGCTGGACGCTGAGTTGCCTCTTTTCTGAGAGTCTTGGTCTCTGAGTCTGCCTAAGGAGTCCTTGCCTGGTTGCTATTGCCTGCCTCCCTCTCTCTGCTAACTCTCTTGCTAGTTTTGGGGTGTGTGTGTGTGTGTGTGTGTGTGCGTGCGTGTGTGTGTGCGTGTGTGTGTGTGCGTGTGTGCGCACGTGTGTGTGCGTGTGCGTGGGTGTGTGTGCGTGGGTGTGTGTGCGCGTGTGCGTGCGTGTGCGTGTGTGTTTGTGTGTGTGTGTACGCGTGTGTGTGTGCGTGTGCATGTGTGTTTGTGTGCGTGTGTGTGCATGTGTGTGCGCGTGTGTGTGTGCGTGTGTGCGTGTGCGTGCGTGTGTGGGGGGGTGTGCGTGTGTGTGTGCGTGTGCGTGTGTGTGTGTGTGTGTGTGTGTTTTGGGGGGGGAGTGGGAGCTGTTTTTATTTTCCTTTGGAATGTATCTACTCCTTCACTGACAAGATAGATATCTCTCCATAAAACAGCCTGGCCAGAGGTTGGTCTATGAGGCCCCTCACCAAAGGAAGAAGACCAAGCCTTCTCTTTCTGTCTGGCTCCAACCCCCACTCAGGGGATTCATTTCACGGAAAAAGAAAAGCCGTCCCTCTCCCCATGAGAGGTCAAGGCTCTTGTTGTCAAGGCACATAGACCGGTTTCTGGGGCTCCACGGGAGAGATTTCTCTATCTGGAGCCAATTCTTGCCATGCTGCAGGCAGCCGCTGGAGCCCTTTTATCTTACAGGTCCTGTGACTCCTACTGCAGGCTGAGCATCTCTTGGGTATTGACCCTCGGAAAGTCAACAGCCAAGGTCACAGTCTATCGCTGGCAGATGTAAGGGATCTAGTGGCTTTATCCCATCATCCCTCAAGTGCTTTCTTTCTTTCCCTATTTGCCCTGCTTCCTTCTGCACCTAAGGTTTTTTTTTTAAAGTACCATGCATTTATTTAAGTCAGTTAAGTCAAGAAATACACACACACACACACACACACACACACACACACACACACACCTGGATACAAATATGCTTATCACTTAAAGTTGTCTTCTCCTTAGCCATCCCAGCCCAATATTCATGACCAGCCACATGATCATCACATTGTGAGGTAGTAAGGGTGCAGAGAGATACAACCTTGTGGGGGGGTGGAGCCCCATAATCGTAGTGGATTTATGAGTAGAAAAGAGTGCACACACCACCACCACACACGGCTCTCTCCTTGCCACATGATACCCTGGGCAACTTCAGGATTCTTCCAACAAGAAACCCATGACCAGTCACAGCTCCTTGACCTCAGACTAGAACTGTGAGACAAAAATCACCTTTTTTTTTTTTTTTTTAATAAAGAAGCCTGTTTAGGTTATTTTGTTGACTAATACAGCTTTATATTTAGCTGAGGAGGGAGGTAGACAAAGAAGATTCTCAAATCCAAGAAAAAGTGAACAAATAAAAAAGGAGGCTCTTCTAATACTAGAAACTGTGGTGGTTTGAATATGCTTGGCCCAGGGAGTAGCACTATTGGGAGGTGTGGCCTTGTTGAAGTGGGTGTGGTCTTGTTGGCAGATGTGTGTCACTGTGAAGCCGGGCTTTCAGACCCAGCTCCTAGCTGCCTGGAAGCACCTCTTCTCCTGTTTGCCTTGGGATGAAGACATAGAACTCTCATCTCCTCCAGCCCCACATCTGCCTGGACGCTGCCATGCTTCCTGCCTTGATGATAATGGACTGAACCTCTGAACCTGTATGCCAGTCCCAATTAAATGTTGTCCTTATAAGAGTTGCCTTGGTCATGGTGTCTGTTCACAGCAGTAAAACCCTAAGACAAACTGTTATAACATTGATTTTTTAACTAGAAATACAAATTCCCTCAGGCATGACTTTAAATTCCAAGAACTGATGTTCAGAGAACGAATACAACTATACAGCTAGACTAGTTTCTCATGTAGTTACATGGGGAACACTAAGTGCTTCTATCAAAAATTTATCACACACACTGAATCTATTCTAGGTGCTTCCCTTTCATGTTTTTTTCCCAACTAAAAGAGCACTGGATGTTCTTCCAGAGGGCCAGGGTTCAGTTCCCAGCGTTCATATGATAGCTTGTTAATGTCTGCGACTCCAGTCCTAGGAATTTAATGCCTTCTTCTGACCTTTATGGGTACTGCACACATACAAGGAATAGACATGCATGTAGGTAAACACACATGCACACACATAAAATAACAATAAAGAGAAGTTTAGAAAAGAAGTATAGTAAGTTTCATGCAGCCTTTTAAGGATAGTCGAGCAAAGATTGAACACTAGGCAAAATATAAGAGAAATACAAGCTGATACCCAGATCTGACGGATGCCAACTGTGAAGGGAAGTGAAACAGTTCACTTTGGAAAAACGGATGCAAAAATCCCAAATAAAGAGCTGGAGAGAGGACTCAGAGGTTGAGAGTATCTGCTGCTCCATCAAGTGGCTGGAATTTGGATTCCAGAATGCACATCAAAGAGCTCCAAAGGATCTACTGCTGGTCTCCAATTGCACATGCACATACATGAACATAACCTCAGACACATAGACACATGCATACTCACACATAAATAAAACATTTTTTTTTTACAAAACCCAAGTAAAACTTAGGAAATTAAGTAATCATCTTACTAGAATCATCCACTAAGTGCAAATCAAGGCATTTAAGGCTTAATCACATATGCTAAAACTGACCTACAACTAAATTCTCGACATAACTGATCATATCACTAGAAAGTAGTGGCTCTCTGTTAATATTAAATAGTATTAAATAATAAAAAGTTGTCTTTTCATGTTCAAAACTACATTTTGTATGCAATTGCTTATAATTAGGTAAATTGTTTTAATTATTTGTAAATTATTCTACTTATTTTATTTTTAAAGGTTTTGTTGCTGTTTCATTTTGTTTTGTTTTGAGACAAGGTTTCTCTATGTAACCCTGGCTGTCCTTGAACTCACTCTGTAGACCAGGCTGGCCTTGATCTCAGAGATCCTCCTGCCTCTGCCTCTGGAGTGCTGGAATCAAAGGCATGTGCCACCACACTGGGCTTAAGGTGTACTGTGCTTGTGTATGTGTGTGTGTGTGTGTGTGTGTGTGTGTGTGTGCGTGTGTGTGTGTGTGTGTGTGTGTGTATACACGTGTACGCGCGCCTGGGTGGATGGATATATGTGTACCATGTAAATTCAGTTGCCAATGGAGACCAGAGGAGGGCATCAGATTTCTCAGAACTTGCTAGGCCCCAATTTGGTCCTGGTTTGGGCCTTGAGGACAAATCTGAACCTGGCTCCAGTGTTGAGACCGGTCTCAGTCACTTCCATATCGGGGTGACTCAGCAAGACCTGTTTGGCCTTGCCTCTGCCCTGCCGTTGCTGATATAGAGCTTTGCTATTGACCCTGTCAGTCACTCAATACCCTCTGTCACCCTTCCCCACCTCCTATGTCATCTTACCCCACCAAAAATCCTCCTCCCTATGTTCTGAACTTATATAAGCGAAAGGCTGATGCCATAAAGTTGAGTTCCTGCTCTGACAGACTCCTGGCCCAGGTGTGTTTGTTTTGGCCGTGACACTCACCATCCTGCTCAGCCCCAGAGAGACTCAGCTGGACCGGGTTCTCTCTCACCTGGACCTGGCGGCAGAGAGCCGACAAGAACTGGAGTTGCAGGTGATCGTAAGACACTTTACAGGTTCTGGGAATTAAATTCCGGTCCTTTGCAAGAGCGGAAAGTGGTCTTAACCACTGATCCATTTCTGTAGCCCTTAAATGGATTGTTTTAAGTAGATTATTCATCACATTTCAGTTCACATTGACTGAATGTCCAGTGTAAGATGCATTATAACTTGGAGAAATGTTAAAGCCTTTTACTTAAAGGCAGCATGTGAACAGAAATGAGTCTGAACACCTTCTTCATGATCTATACTCACTACATCAGAAGCACAGGTCCTGGCCACTACTAGGGAAAAAAAGACTATAAAAGGAATAGATATATGAAGGAAAAGAATTCAAATATTCCTCTTCACTGGGTCACCTAAAATAATCAAAAGAAATCAACCAAAATATTGTTAGAGGTAATAAATGAATTCTCTGAAGTTACAGAGTATAAGATATAATTTCAGAAATCAATGTGTTATCAGACCTGGGGCACACTGGACACAGGTTGAAAACCAAGGGCACATTTACAGTACTAAACACCTGAGTAGAAACATACACCATCCGAGATTTAGTCAAATAACGATATAAATATTTAATAACAGACGGAAGACGAGTCAGGGGAGAGAGCTGTGTCATACCTAGGGACAGCAAATGCCATGGGTTAAGAAAACACTCATGTGTCCTCACCTTTCTTCAGCCCCACTGATGCAGGCTCTATGGCTGTTGTAAAAGGAGGGCTGATGTGTCACGGCAGCCAGGGCCTTGCAGACACTGGGCAAGTGCACGATGGTCCTCTGAGCCATCCCTAGCATAGATGTAGCATCTCCTTCCTCCCTGTAATTGTGGACATCTGCTGGTGACCCTCAGCCCCTCCATAGTCAGTTTTAGGCCTCTGAATAAAAACGCCTACCAAACTCACGTAAGGAAATATCTGGGGGTCTTTGGTGTTTATTTATTTTGTTTTGTCTTGGGTTTTGTTTTTATTTTTTATTTTTTGAATTAGGGTCTCACATAGCCCAGTCTGGCTTCAAGCTCACTATGTAACCGAGGACAGCTTTGAACTTCTTCTTTTTTTTTTTTTTAAAGATTCTTTTATTTTTTTTTAAGTATGTATATGCATGGGGGAGAAGGTCTGTGCTGGGTGCAGGAAGTGGGGTTGGGCCCCGTGGAGCTTGTGTTATGAATGCTTGCGAATCACCCACCTGATGTAGGGGTTGAGAGACACAGAGCTTGGGTCCTTGCAAGAACACTAGGACCATGTGCTCTTAACTATTGAACTATCTCTCCTCGCCAGAAACTTCTGAACTTTCTACCTCCACCTTCCAAAAGCTAGAACTATAGGGACCACCACACCCAGTTTATGAAGTACTAGGGAGAGAACACAGTGTTCCAGGTGTTCTAAGCAAGCCCTGAACCAGCTGAGGCGCATACCCAGCTCACTGGCTCCTATATTCAGAGGCTTCAATCCCTGTGCACTTGGTTGTGTTGCTTCTGGACATATAAGGTGAGTTATTTCATCATGGCAGCGACCATGGGTCAGAGCCACCGTGTTGTGGGCTCTCCTTTTACAGCAGGACAAAGGATATCCTTCAAGGGCATATCTCCTAGTGACCTGGTTCCTTAAATTAGGTCCCACTGTCCGGCATTTACAAAAGCTCACAATCATGCCATTGAGTTATGAATCAACCCATGGAGATTGGTACCCTCATGATCCATTCATGTCCCAAAGTCCCATGTCCACTGTGCTAGACAGAGCCTGCTACATGGGAGACTTTTCCTCTTCCTTCTGTCCTTCCTTCCTTCCTTCCTTCCTTCCTTCCTTTGCTTCCATTTGCCTCCCTCCCTTTATCCCTCCTTTCTTCTCCTCTCTCTGTCTCTCTCTCTGTGTCTCAGTCTCTTTCTCTCTCCAGTTTGTCTCATGGTCTATGATGATTCAGCTGAGTCTACAAGCCCTGGGGATTCTCTGGTCTCCTCCTGCCCAACACTGGCACTGCAGATCCCCCCCCCATCTCTTTACAGAGGTTCTGAGAGACCAAACTCGAGCCCTCATGCTTGTGCCACACGCACATTGCACATGGAGCCATCTCCCCACCCTACGCTCATATCTTCTTGACACCCGAGGCTGACTCTTTAATACTGCTCTCTACAGACTCCAGTGGGTCAAAGATAAATATAAAAATCGAATCCATAAAAAATTATCTACAAGAAAATAGAACAGAATATTTATCTCAGTTCTTGGGAGGAAATAAATTTATGAATATTAAAAATGGAGGCTATCAACAGAAACAAGATGGATGTGAAGAAATCCATAAAACCAAGGACTCCTGCACAATAAAAAGCAATAAAATAAACATCAGAAGGAAAGCAACAGATAAGGGGAAATATAGCTGATAAATACAATCAGAAATATTTGCTGTCCCAAATATATGAAGACTTGATAAAATATATAAGATGGATGCCCAGATTCTCCAAATTAAGAGATCAAAAGAGATGCACAGAGAGTGCTAATGAAAATTGAGGTGATAAATCAACCCAGAGAAGAGGCATTCACACTGCCAATTAAAGACAGCGCACACAAAAACCAACTGAAGGTGTAATTATACTCATTTAATGAGCAGAGGCAAACAAACAGGCTGAGGGAGATGGGGTGGGCTATTTTCCCATCAGGTCTCCAACTGGTACAGGTTTCCTTCTTACCCATAACGCACTCTAGGGATTCTTCCTGGGCACCTGCATAGCTTAGATGCAGCATGAATCCTGAGACAGTTCAGTAGCAAAAGGAAGAACTAGGAAGAACTCTGTGTGTGTGTGTATGTGTGTGTGTGTGTGTGTGTGTGTGTGTGTGTGTGTGTGTGTGTGTGTGTGTGTGTGTGTGTGTGTGTGTGTGTGTGTGTGTATGTGTGTGTGTGTGTGTGTGTGTGTGTGTGTGAGAGAGAGAGAGAGAGAGAGAGAGAGAGAGAGGCACTAGTGAGCCAGAAACAGGATCTCAGCCAGCACAACTAAGTCCGCCCTCCCTCCCTCCCTCCCTCCCTCCCTCCCTCCCTCATCTCATGCCACACATGTATTTCTGTCTACTGAGACATTGTGGTAGGTTCCTAATGAATGGATTGAGCTAGAGTGGGACTACATTTCCCAGAATTCCCTTCTCTGTGTGGAAGACCTGAGAGGTAAAAGAGAAATAGACAGTTGCAAGGCTTACCCCAGGAAGGGTAAGAGTCAGCTGAATTGTGGCTCATAGATCTTTCTTATCTTTCAAACATGCTGGCTTCCTTTGCTGGTGTCATGAATCCACCCATGGAGATTGGTACCCAGACTCTGAATATAGGAGCCAGTGAACTGGGTATGCGCCTCAGGTGGTTCAGTGCTTGCTTAGAACACATGGAACGCTGTATTCATGGCTCAGCTGGTTCTGTGCTTGCTTAGTACACCTGGAACACTGTTCTCTCCCTAGTACCTATAAACTGGGCACGGTGGCACCTATAGTTCTAGCTGAGTTGAAATCCAGATTTTTCAGGGCTTCATAAATGCAGACTCTATGCTGACATTGACTCCCGAAGAGACAAATGACCCCTGTGGCTCACATATCAGAGCAGGTGTACATGGAGATGAGGTGACTCCCCTGGGTCCCGTGAATCCCACCCTACTGCATGAGTACTTCTTTTCTTTTTAAATAATTGTCTTATCTGTGTTTTTACACATTTTTATGTGCACCATGAACACATAGCGCTCACAGAGGCTGAAAGGGCAGGTATGGTGATGTCATGGGTGTAGGAACTGAGACTCAGTTCTCTGGAGAAGCTGTAAGTGCCCCTAACCAGTGGACCATCTCTCCAACCCATGTAGGTGTCTCTTGAATCACTATTAGTATAAACAGAGTTGGCTGGATAGAGGAGAGGTACGAAGCCATTGACGAAGGATCCTGCCACAATCTTGGGAGTGCATTCTGTAATCCCTCCCCTCCACCTTCCCTCTACTGCTCCTGATCAGGATGGGGGGAACGTGCTGGGGACACCAGGTAGGAAAAGCCATGTAGGTCAGTCATTTGAAGACCCAGTACTGCCATTGTTTACTGGCAGCTTCTATGGGAGCTCAGGCCATGCCCTCCAGGGTTATTATTTAAGTCAATAACAGGTACACTTTTACTCTTCTGGACCATGAGATGGAGGAGAAATAGTGTATTCCCAAATTATGGGCCATGAATTAAAATGTTGCTTCCCACCTCCGTGTCTTGGGGCTTGGTTGCACAAATGCTGCCACCATTTGGACAACCATGGTGGTGATTCCCTGAAGTTAGAAACCAGAGTCTGGGGAGGTGCCTCTGCGGCTATGGCACATGCCATGCAATCCTGACCACCTGAGCTTGGCTCCCTGGGACCCATGTAAAAAGTTGGATGTAGTTGTGTGCATCTGCAATCCCAGCATTCACAGGGTGGTGTAGGAGGCAGTCACAGGAGAATCTCCCAGCTTAGGGGCCAGCTAGCCTGCAAGGTGACGGGGCAGAAACAAGGAGAGAGAACTTGTCTTCGAACAAGGTGGGGGACTGGAGAAATGGCTTAGTTGTTAATTGATCTTCTAGAGGTCCCAAGTTCAATTCCTTTCTCCAGACCATTGAGGAAGGACCCTATTGTAGCTAGAAGTGACTGGAATCTCTCCCCCCATTTCTTGTTGCTACAATCAGTGGCCACTTAGCAGTGTGGATCCCACATCTGGTGACTCACAACAGCCTGTAATTCTAACTCCAGAGCACCTGACACCCTCCTCTGGCCTCTTCAGGTACCCCTGCAAAACACACACACACACACACACACACACACACACACACACACACACGACTTTAAAAAAGAAAGAAAAAAATGGAAGTCAAGACCTGGTCACTCCCTGATCTCCTAATGCAATGGATCAACGAGCAAAGAATGAGGTTAGCCAAGGTGCAGGACCCTGACTAAGGGGACAATTGAACACCCACACGCAGATAGGAGTTACGTGGGATTCAGGTAATCTCCAGGGGCACCCCCTACGCCTCCCATTACATGACTACATACACTGAACACCAAAACCATAAACGACTCAGAATCTGGATGTTGAAGGTTTGGACCATGACAGCTAGAGATGGTTGTTGAGAGCAAAGAGAGATGACCTGGGTTGGACAGGACATGTGTCAGAAAGCCCAGTGCAACCACACAAAGCAGATACTGAGGAATGAGGGGTTTTTTTGTTTGGCATGACTATATATTTTTTAGATTTTTCTTATTCTTTAACTATGTGTATGCATGTGTGTCTGTGTTGGTGGCTACATGCACACAAGAGCAGTGCCCATGGAAGCCAGGAGAGGGCATTGGATAGACACACCGGAGCCAGAGTTACAAAGAGTATAAGCCACCCAGCTTGGGTGCTAAGAGTTGAACTTAGCCATTATCCACTGCACTGTCTCTTCCAGTCCAGTATGAATACATTCAGCGCATATTTGACCATTTTTTCCTCTGCATCCTCTTGCCATCTAAGATAAGTTGTATTTGTAATCATTTGTTTTCCAGCATGAAAACACTAAAACAGATAAGGGAAAATGGGCACAACTGTGAAGAAAAGTAAACAGACCCTGGAGTTGGGTAATAGGAAACATTGTTCTTTGTGTTTGGGAGCAGGTAATGGTCCTATCATATGAAGAGCACAGGCACTTCTGTTATGGTACAGGTATAGAGGCTACAGAGTATGTAAGTCTATTCGTAGACATAGACTTCTCTTTGTCTATGAATTAGATTGAGATTAAAGATACACATCCCAACCGATTCCAATTTCCCTGTATGAAATGAATAAAACCAATATTTATCCTATTAGACGTATAGAAGTAAATGACATGGCTTATTGCGTATGAGACACTCAATTATTGACACATTTAGCTTAAAAGGGGGAAAATAGAGAAAGAAAGTAAGAGGAGGTGGAGAAAGAATAAAGGAGGAGGGGGAAGGAGGAGGAAGGGGAAGGAAAAAGAAAGGGGAGAAGCAAAGGGAGGGGGAGGAGGGAGGAGAGGAGAGAGCGTTGTGTGAGTGGACACTGATCCGAGCGTTAATAAATGTGGAAGATAATCAACAGAATGGGATGTCTGAGGGATGTCTCAGGCTCAGGCTTCAGAACACTCATACATCAACTTTCTATTTTAATAAGCAATCTCATCTGCTGCTGAGGGAGATAGCAGGCGGACTGTCCATCTTCACATGCGGATTTTTCTCCGAGCTATCCTTTTGGTATTAAAAATGTCATGGCTCCGGGCAGGCACGTGGCAAGCATCATAGTGGGTTTACTTACACCAGATAATATGAATTCTTTAAATTGGGACATGGATCATCCCAACAGATGAGAACGAAACACAGGGATGGCCATGGTGTATACAGAATCGTTTTGAGATTTCTTGATATTAAGAAATACTAGGGCAGCCTGCCTCTATATCTGTGGGGTTTGCCCCCGTGGAGTCAACCTAAGGCAGATGGAAAGTTTTTGAAAAAAAACTAGTGTGTTTAGTGAAAATGTGTGGACTTTGTACTTTGTTCTTTTAAGAATTGTTGTCCATTATTTTATGTGTTTTTGCCTGCATGTGTCTTTGTAGCACGTATATGCAGTGCCCATGGAGGCCAGAAGAGGGCACTGGACCCTTGACTTTGGAGTTGCAGGTGGTCATGAGCTACCACAGGCATGCTGGGAATCAAACCTAGTTCCTTTGCAAGAGCAGCCAGTGCTCTTAACCACTGAGCCATGTCCCCAGCCAAACCACACAGCATTTTATGTGTGTGGGTGGTTTTTTTTTATTTTTTTGTACTGGTCATTGTAATAAATCAGAGGTGATTTTAAAGTTATGGAGAATAGGTGGAAGTTACTGGAAATTCTGTGCCATGTATACAAGGGATTTGAGCATCTGTTGATTTCAAGGTCCAAAGGAGATCCTGGAACCAGTGCCCTAAAGACTCTGAAGGACAAGCCTCTAGGGGTGTGTATTCCTCACTTCCAGAAATACTTACTATATCATTTCCGTTTGTTTTCATGTGTGCATGCTATTCATCCGTGTGCACATGTATGTTCATGTGTGCACATGCATGTATGTTCATGCTGCAATGCATTATGTTCATGTGTGCAATGCACGTATGTCCATGTGTGCACATGCTTGTGGAGGCATCAGGTGCCTTCAGTCACTCTTGACCCTATCCATTGAGGCAGATTCAGATGAACCCAGGGCTCACAGATATGACTAATCTAGCTAGCCAGCTTGCTCTGTGTCTGTCTGTACTTCTCTGGCACTAGGATGAAAGGTGAACAAACGACATGAGACATAGCCGTCTTGGCTCTAGTCTTCACGTGTGTGGAGCAAGCGCCTTGCCCACTGACTCAATGGCCTGGCTCCTTATCATTTTGTTTAGTCATCAGTTTTACTTTTCCCTTGCCTTGGCAAGCATTCCTACACTGAGTAGTAGCCTTCAAAGCAGTTGCTACACCACTGGAGGAAACGGCAAGGTGGACACTCCTGGATGAACAGCTGAGCTAGCAAGGCCTTGGGAACCAGGGCACAGAGGTGGTTAGTTCACCAGGAATTCCCAACTGTGGACAGAAAAGAAGGTGAGCAGCTGGGTATCACATCTGAGAGCCACATCTGGACTCGCTGCCCTGTGGGAACAGCTAAGCTCTCCCTGGGACCTTCCTTGATTTTCTTTATCTGTCTCCAACAATGGGTTCCTCCTGTTTGTTTCATTTTTCTTTCTGGTCTATTATTCTGGTGAACTATTTCCTCTAACACATTACTGAAAAGCAATTTAAGGAAAATAAGATTGATGCTGTACACCCGAAGATGTCATATTATTTGGCCCTTACCCATAGGTGATGGGTGCCAGGGAAGTACAGACATGCGATCGGTGGCTGGGTGTAGAATTCTACTCCGACAATAATTTTCCTTCAGAAGTTTGTGATTGTTTCTTTATAGCTTCCACTTGCTGTTGAGGAGTCAATAGGTATTTCAATTCTCGACACTTTCTAAATGACTGATAATCTCTTTGCAAGCTTTTGAAAAATTTCTACTTGTCCACAGAGTTCTAAAAGTTCCCAGCCGTACATCTTACCTCCCACTTGTTTGGGTGCATCATGGCAGACTCTGGTTGGTCCATCACAGTAGCAATTGGTTGTCCCTTTCCTTATGGACACACAAACCATTCTGAACCACCTACTAAATTTAATAATGAAGCCCCTACACTTCTAGATGAAGATGGATTGTCTTACAGAGCAAGTTTTAAACTTGTTTGCTCCATCGGTGACAGTGCATCTTGGTCTAAGCCATCAATGATCACGTGCCTCCACTAAAAACCAGCCAGTCGCTGGAAACCTTTGAGGGTTGTTCCCCACTTGCTCTAGCGAGAATTGTGATCTATATATAATGAACTACTCACAACTATGATTACACTTTTGATATTAATGTAGTTTGAATTGTTTTATTTTAGCCTTTTAACACCTATATAAGCATCCATGGTCATAAGCTTTTAAGCTAAGGACAGGCCATGAAAAGGCTTTGAGAAATTGAATTAAGCAGAGTCTCTTGGACATAGCTTCTTAGCTTCACATATTAAGTGACAGCTATTTTTGATTTTTATATAATTACAGTTTTGACACTTCCTTATGTCTATGCACAAACTACTGCTCTTGCCACACCCAAAGCTGCCACAGATGTGACACATGACAGCTTGTATCTTACCTGATCTTATGACAAGGGTCTCCTTCCTGTACTTCAGAAGCCACTGAGGTACACACTTGGTTCCCGAGGCTGCCTTCCCTGCTACATATTGAATCAAACATCTCCTTCTAGAAACCTCCCAGCTCTTTAAAAATTATTATTTTTATTTTAAAATTATGGGTATCTGTATATATATCTATGTGTGGGTGTGTGAACAGGAGTGCAGATGCCCACATAGGCCAGGAGAGGGCACTGGGCTCCTTGGGGCTGGTGTGAGCAGCAGTTGGGGCGCACCTGATGTAAGTATAGAGCATGGTGCACTGTTAAAGGATTAGATATTGTATCAGTGGGAGTCGGCTTTCTTGGTATTCTAAGAAAACAGGAAGCACCTGCAGGCACATCTAAGATGCAAATCATGTATTTTGATGAGCAGAATGTATAAGGGAAGCTCAGAAGAATCAATGAGCACTAAATATGGACTGCAATTTTTTTCTGAAGTACGCGTCTAACCCGTGACGCTCATTGCTGGTGATAAATGGAGGGTAAGGGGGCGGGGACCCATTAATCATCCATTAGCTTGTTAGCGCTAGGCATGCTGGGAGGAGAAAGTCGCTCTAGCGAGTCCAAGCCTCACTCACAGCAGATGAAAACCCCATTGTCCATACCTCTAGGGTTCAGGGTCCTTTCGTAAACAAATACTGAGACTAGACCTGGCCACTGCCGTCGCTAAAAACATCCTTGTAGTGCTCAGGGACCAAGGTGGCAGTTCTATTTCTTGGTTGCTAGGGAAGATTCTGATGCCGAGGAAGGGACAGGACTCCTGGGACCATAGCTGGCTCTAGGAATCTTTGGAGCTGTCTTCCTTCCTTCTTCTCCCATCCCTCCTTCCCTCCCTCTCTCCTTCCTCTGTCTGTCTGTCCATCTGTCTCTCCATCTGTCTGCCTGTCTGTCCCTGTCTCTGTCTCTGTCTCTCTGCTATGGAGCTCAGAAGTCAACCACTAGTATCTTCCTCTATTGCACTCAACCTTGTCATCCCTTTGAGCCATTGCCTCTCACTTTCCTGGAGCTCACCTATTTGGCTAGGCTGGCTGCCCTGTGAGGGACCCTTGTGTTACTGGCTCCCCAGGGCTGGGATTACAAATGTGTGTCATCTCTTTATTGTGTAGCTTTTAGGGGGGTTGAATTTAGGTTCTCATGCATGGACTGCAAGCGCTTTGCTGGTTGAGGCATCGCCCCAGCCCCTGGAGCTGCAGTGTTTCTAAAAGTAACTTCTTGAAGACAATGTGCTCCTACTGGTTGGACTTCCAGAGTGGTCCTGCCCCTTGCTCTTCTGTACTTGGCTGGTGAGCATCTCCCTTGACTTTGTTTTGATTTCGATCCCTCAAAATTCCTTCTTTATTTTTGTGACTTTGAACTGGGAGAACTCTGACTCTTGCAGTCTGCAGTCCCGAGTTTGCAGTCACTAGATGTCTGCCTTCTGCCTTTACCAGCTACTCATCCCCCCAAAACCAGCTTCCCATGCTGGGCTCCCCTCTGATCACACAAGTGAACTGAGGATTTGCTCAAAAAGATCAAGTTTAGAAGCAGCACGGTCAGGATTTAAACTTACTTCACTGTAACTAAAAATCCCACTCCTTTTCCCCTTTAGGGTTTTTATTCTGCTATTCCACGGGCTCTCTGACAAAGCTTTGACCATCTAGTTGCTAGTCCGTTGTACAACATCCTCCTGCCTGCATTCAGCTCACACAGCCCATGCACCGACATGGACAGGATGGGAAAGGACAAGGAAGATTAATCTTGGCTCCACATAAATTTGCCTTTCCTCTTGGTGACAGGACCTGACGGAGGGGGGACTCTCTGCAAAGTTTTGGTGGGCACTTAGTCAATACTAATCGGGAGGAGGAGGTGACAGGAACAAAAACTCATGTCCCTGAAATTTCAGCAAAGGGAAGGATTCAGATTTGGAGCTTGTGACCTGAATGAACATCCCCAAGATAGAAGAATGGATGTTCATGGGGAAGGATGGAGTTGCATTGTACCACTGAAGGTGTGTCTCAGAACTGTTGCATTTTCCGACTGTGAGGAATGGGTTCCAGAGAAGGGAAGAGATGTGTCCATGTCCCAGCCTTAGAGTCTGTGAGCACTCAGATTTCGATATCTACGTGGGTTTCCACAAGCCTGTGTCCAAGGCATGGTGTATCCCATTGATTCCTATTATAGCTCTGCCCTGGACTGGTCTCCTCACATAGCTTCATGTATAGACTGTTTGGTCTCTAGTGGGTGGCACTATTACAAGTGGTGGCCATGTTAGGGAGTAGTTCACCTGAGGTGTTGTGGGATTCTGTCCTCCTTGCCTGATGTGACAGCTGTCATCATGAAATCAGAGAAGCTGTGAATATCTGCACTAGGACCTCCCAAGGTGGCACCTGTTAACATTTCCTCACAGAGGGAGATGGGAAGGGTCATTACAACCATCTGAGATGGCATCAACTCCCTCCCTCCTGTCCCCAGCAGCTGCCCATAATCCTGCTCCAGCTGCATGGTCTCAAGAGGTTACTAGAATATTCAGAGGGTGAGGGGGTGGTTAGTTGACGAGGGCCTTTCATTAGCTAAGCTTTGGGGAGTGTTTCAGGTGGATTTGGGAGCCTGGGGCAAGGAGCAAACCAGGAATAAGCCCCAGAAAGGGTGCTGTCCAATAGCATTTAGGAAGGGTAAGGCCACCTCACTTTGCTAAAGCTACAGCGAGAGGACACATGTGCTTCCTCATTAGTGTGGAGGTTTCTGTGACTGGCAACTGAAGTGACATGTGTTTGCATGTGTGCACCTGTGTTTGCACGTGTGCACCTGTGTTTGCACGTGTGCACCTGTGTTTGCACGTGTGCACCTGTGTTTGCA